>NC_089834.1:8695132-8735132 GCF_035046505.1 Tiliqua scincoides
AATCCACCCTCCCCCTGCAACAATTATGCACAGACCCACACAGCTGGACTTTTGTTGCACGTTCCAGTAATCCAAGGCAAAACGATAGCAATGGTGGCCAACTCTTTGTTGTGTTACACCTGGCCTTTCCTCCACCAGCTCCACAATACACTTGGAAGAGTTCCATTATATTCTCACTTGAGTCAGCTCTGGATTCAGTGCGCTTGTTGCAACACATGTATCCTGAACGGCTTTAAACTGCTTTAACACTCTTTCCCCAAAGCTGGACACTTAACACACACCATGCAAGACACCTCCACATTTTTATAGAAGTCTGACAACTGGACAATCTGTACAGACCTCCCGCAACAGGGCAAGCACAAAACATAACCTAAAACCATTCAGTTACTTCCGCATATCCTCAAGGCCAGAGATTTGGTACACATAGAACCTAAGGCACCCAATTTGAAAAACAGGGACATTTTGACATCTTAACATTTAAAACAATAAGAGATGCAATGCTTTATCATGTTGAGGAGGCCAACATAAAAAACCACCAAACCACACATGGAGCAAAATGCTGGACCGTGGGACATCAAAATCCAAATTAGCCTTGAAAATGTTCTATAGCAGCAGACAGGAAAACTAATCAACTCCTCCAGAATGCTGCAACAATTACAGGTACTGTACTTTATCCAGGTCATGGTTTTCACTGAAACGCAACTGAGGCTCATGTTCAAACTTATGTACCAGCCCTGAATGCAACAAACACCAGCTATCAAGAGAACTTTGCTGGACTTCTCTGTTCCGAATCCGAAATAGTAACAGCTCAAACCTTTTGTGCTCAATGTCACAAAAATGCTATAAAGTGCTTTGCGACCGTGCAGAGAGCTGGCAGGAAGGCCAGAGCCTTCCCATGTGTGCTGGCAGGCACCTGGTGGTCCACTGGACCAGTTAAGTCCCATGTAGGGGTGGGTAGAGGGCTGGGAAGGGGTGGAATGGAGAGGAGATGGGGTGGAGTGAATGGGTCAGGCCTGAGAAGGGGTGGAATAGCTGGCTTGTGCCGTATCCTAACCCCCTTTCCTGGGCATGATCTGCCTGCATGGATCAATGCAGAATTGTACCAGCTGTACCAATGCGGATATTGCTGGCACAGATCCACATTGACCTGTTCTGGCTGCTGGGGTTTACCAGAGGCAATGGGACAAAAGTCTTACCTTGAAGAGACCTCTAGCAGCCAGAAAACCCTGATGGGATTCAGTGTAGCCCGCGTTGGCACCACTGCATTAGTGAGTGGAGATTTTGTTCGGTTAGGATTGACGATAGCTTCAGTTGGGCCTCATCCAGCTTTGAAAGTTGGGAAATCCACATGGTTTACAGCATAACATAAAACAACGAGAAAGTCAATCCATCATGGAAGAAAGTTTAACAGGATGGAGAACAAACTGAGACAGGGAAGTGAGCAGAGAAAGGGGTCGCTGCCCAGGTGCTTCAAGTTTCTGGCAAATATTTCAGGATGCCCTTTGCCTTGGCCAACACCCCATTCCAAGGATTCATTTGCTGCCTTGCCATTCAATGGGCCCCAGTGCCACAGGGCACACTCAGCCCTCCCCCAAGGTTGTCAGGAGAAGACAAGACTATAAATACCAGCAAAATTAGTCATGTGACTTCCAAGGGCCCTTCAGCACAACCGGGCAAATCGGTTTGGCTGCTTCTCCAACTCCCTCTCCTGCTTTTGCCCCCCCCACCCCACTCCTTTTTCATTACCCAGCTTGAAACACCAGTTGTGCTTCACTGAGATATGCATGCAGATGCCGTTTTCCATCTCCCACCACCCTCCCATGTGCCCACCCAGCGCATTTCTGTGTGTGGCAAAACTGGACAACTGTGGTTGATGTTCACCCAACAGAGATAGGCGGGTTGGACGAGCCTGGGGTAAGATAATAGATTGCAAAGCCTGGAGGACATGGGTAGAGGCGGGGGGGAGGAGAGAAGAGAGGGAAGGAACTGCATATTTGATCAGATAGTTCACAGCTGGGTTCAGGCAACATCCACCTCACTGTGACTCAAGGCAGATTTCATGGTCTCCCATTTAGTTTCCACAACAGCAGCAGGGGGGGAACCAAAGGAGGGGGGTTAGAGAGAGGAGGAAGAGGATCAAAGTTTTCAGCCAGTTGTGCAATAAGGGAGTTGAAGCAAGCAGGTCTGTCACTGCACGAGGGAGTCCTCCTTTAGCTTTCACGCCCCCCCTTCCCTCTCCTTTGCCTTGCAAAAGGCCCAGGCGGACACAAAAAGGAGATAGCCAAGGCATGCCTGGTGAATGCCAGGCCTTCCTTCTGGAGATTAGAGAGATGGCATTTCAGGGAAGATTTGCATAGCACCAGATTAAAAGAGTACTTTGCCATGGGAGGTTATGGGCTGTTCCTCCTGCCCCTTTTACCAGCAGAGAGAGTGAGATATTTGCCCACTAACACTGACAGTTCTGACAAAGCACAGAACTGACATTCCTGCTGGGGAGGAGGGGGTGGAAAAAACCCATTCTGGGATGCCGTCCCTCTAGTCCTGCTTACACCAAAATACATGCACCCACCTTCCAGTGCATATACACTCATCAGAGAAGAGCATTCCGCTTTTCCAGGATCAAGGTGGGCAACAAGAACACTGCATAAAGTAATTCAATTATCCTAAACCAAACCAATACGGCGGGAATATAAGCAGCCTATGATGAGTCCTCCTGATAATCAAACAGCACAATCACAGAGCGGTCCGACCACTGCCTGTCCTATTCTATTCTAAGTGACAGAGCACTGCTTGGTAGGCAAGAATGACCAGATTCAACCTCTGGCATCTCCAGGTAGGGCTACGGAAAGGCCCCAAAACACTACAGAGTTGCTGCCAGCCAGGGTTGAAACTCTGAACTAGCTGGACCACTGATCTCTGACTTGGTAAAAGACAGCTTCAATAGCCACTGAATGGCTAACATAAAGATGGCAAATGGAGGGCTCATCCCTCCTCAAAATACCTTTCCTTCTTGCAGAGGCATTTATCGTTTGACTCCACCAGAATTAGCAAGTGAATATAAAAAAAAAAACACAGTGAAGACCTGAACGGCATTAAGTAGAAAGTGGAAGAGAAAATCTGGAGGGGCTGAGTTGCTACATTGCATTTTAAGAGAGGCGAGGCTGCAACTGCCCCACTTATAAGTGCAAGGTTTGCAAAAAAAAAAACAACCAGAGACTATGCACAGCTCAGCTGTTTCTTTTAAGACGAAAGTGTTCAATTTTGTGACGGCGGCAAAAGTTTGGAATCGCCCCCAGAGCTGTCAGTTGGGCTTGAGTTTGGAAATCCCAAAAGGGAAATCAACCTGCCCTCCACTTCCCATTGTTTTTTTTTGTTCCTGAAATCTCAGGAGATTTTAATGCAATGCAGGAGGAGTAAAAAAAAAATAAAATGAACAAAATATCTTTACCGACAAGGCTACAAAACACAAGGCACCATGCCAGTGCTGAAGATGGGAGCAGATAACAGGCATTGCAAAAAAAAACCTCTTGTGGTAGAAAAGCAAATGAGTTTATTGCAACATAAGATCTTGCGGAGTATAGTCCATAAATATATTGGCATACACTGGCTGTACACTTATCTATGGGCTCAGTGTAATACAAATTACCTGCGGCTCTACAAATACCTGCTGGACATAAGCAAAAGGCACTTCTGGTCACGTCCAGCAGACCTTCTGAGTTGGCCAGGAGGCCATGTGCAACCTCTCAGGGGGCAGGGCAAGGCCCCCAAGTAACTGGGCAGCGTGCCACATTGCCCACGGATTTCATTATCTGCGGGATTTGGTAACCCCAAAAAGAATAAAACCCAGTCATACTAGATGAACCCACAGAGCCAGAATACGATATTAAGTGAAAATCAACGAAGCAGAATAAAAACCTTCTGTTTCAAGTGGGTCAGTGTGCAGCCTGACAAACCTCTTTGGGTGAACAAAGAAAGCCGCTTCCTACTGAGTCAGACCATCGGTCTATCTAGTCCAACATTGTCAACACCGGCCGGCAGTTGCTCTCCAATGGTTCAGAGAGGGGTCTTTTAAAAATCTACCTGAATATGCTGCCAGGGATTGGATCTGGGATCTTCCACATGCAAAGATAAGGCTCTATCACTGGGCTAAAGAATCCCACAACCATGGTGCCACCACAGAAAAGGCACAAGCTCTGACCCCTGTCACCCACCATCACACAGGCGGAGGGGCAAAAGGGCATAGCCTCAAATGAAGACCATCTAAGGCAGGAGCGTCAAGCTCATTTCACATGGTGGACCAATTAGGTTTCATGGTGCCTGCTGAGGACTGGAAGTGACTTCACTGAGCAGAAAGTTATGTCCTTATTTCTGATGGTCAGACGATAAGCACTTTGTTCTCATAAAGAAACTCACTAGCTGCAAATGACAGAAGACAAAATGTGCAACTCTTGCCAATATTTTCAAGACGTGGTTTGGTTATCACATGTGCCACCCTTTTAGCAGTGCCGCTTATTCACAGCTTCACAGCTCTGCAGCTGAGAGGTGGTCTGCAAAGTGACACCTTGGCAGAAGCAGTGCTGCTGAAAGGACGCCCCGTGTGATAATTAGGCTCCCTCAGCACCTCAGCAGAGTCTCTTTCTCTCACCCCTCTTGGTCTATCCCTTAACCAATGGTGTTCCTTGCCTTCTAAAGCATCTTTCTGTCCCTTCCTCCCAGAGCCTCAGCAGATGCGGTGTTACTGAGTGGTGCTGGATGAGCCCAATTATCAGAGGGGCCAGATAAAGAGCTTCTGGAGGCTGCATCTGGCCCATGGGCCTTATGTTTGACACCTCTGAACCAAAGGGCCAGGTAATATGAGCACAGGTCTCAGACCACATGGAGCCAACAGCACCTCAAACTGGGCCAGCATGCTCTCCATCAGCCAATATAATGGATATAAGAAGGGAGCGATATGCTCTGGATGCACCATATCTGTCAGAGGCTGATACCAGCTGATATTTCAGGATTGGATAAGAACATAAGAAGAGCCCTGCTGGATCAGGCCAAGGGCCCATCTAGTCCAGCTTCCTGTATCTCACAGCGGCCCGCCAAATGCCCCAGGGAGCACACCTGATAACAAGAGACCTGCAAGGCCTCCTGGGAATTGTAGTTAAGAACATAAGAACAGCCCCACTGGATCAGGCCATAGGACCATCTAGTCCAGCTTCCCGTATCTCACAGCGGCCCACCAAATGCCCCAGGGAGCACACCAGATAACAAGAGACCTCATCCTGGTGCCCTCCCTTGCGTCAGACACAACAGACACAACCTGCGTCCCGGTGCCCTCCCCTTGCGTCTGGCAATCTGAGGCAGCCTGCCTCTAAAACCAAGAGCTTGCACATACCTACTATGACTTGTAACTGACAAACTGGAAACCGACAAACGTGTAAATCCCACAAACTGGAAGAAGGAACGCCACAAGGAATTCATGAGCCACTTCAGTGCCACAAGGGTCTTTGGGATTTCTGCTCCAACAGAACCCAAGGAACTACCCCAAAGGCTTCAAGGAAAAGGAGGCTTTGAAGACAACCCATTCATGAGAACAAGATGAACTACAACATGCTAGAAGGGTCGTAGTTTGTTGGTCCTCTCCTTGGCATTTACAAGGCATCCAGTAAGGTCCAGCTGGCCAGGTCAGACACAAACAGCATCAGAGCTACAACTCTGGCTCTGCTTCCCGGCCTTGTAAGTTCTAATTTCCCCAGCGGCTGGTGTGGACACGGTAAGGCTGCGTCCAGTCATTAACAATCCTAGCATGCAAAACTGGCGGGTGCAGAAACTGACATGGGATTAGTCCATTTCAGCATGGGCTAGACCTGCAATGTTAACAGCTCTGATTGATGAAAGGAAGGTAGAGTTAAAACTATGGTGCATAAGTAAATTGAACATGTGAAAGCACTGGAGTGCAAAAACAAAAGCAGCAGCAGGGACTTGAGGATTTCCTCTAGGAAACACACACAAGAGTCTCTGTAAACAAGTTTTCCAACCGCAGTTCAACCACCCAACTACTGATTGAAGTGGGATAGGCAAGGGTGTTGGATGCTGAAACGCACGCGCCTTTCGGTTCCTCGCAACTGCAAGCAGCACCTCACTGTAAATCAAGAACAATTCAGATCTAGCAACTAGCACTGGTACGTCTTTGAAGAGGACTGGGATGGTTGCCTTGGAGGAAGAAGGGAAAGAGTGGAAGACTGGAGGAGAAGAGAGTGGCACAGGCAAGAGTGTCAGATGGTAGCCCACACTCTCTGTGTTTTGTCTTCCAGTCCACTCCTCTTAATCCATGGGGAGCAGGTGGCAGAATATGTGATAACCGAGGCTATACTATACACACTTACCTAGGAGTAAACTCCACTGAATTCAATGGGAGTTACTTCTGAGTTAGACATGCACAGGCTGATTTGTGAGGCTAGTTACAGGGGGGCTGATGTGGCAGGCCAGGAGACCTTGGACAAGCCCTACAAACCAAACAGCTCTTTTCTACTCCCATGTTCCAGGAACAGTAGAGAACTGCTGGCTAAGAACTTTTCTGGAAAGGGTAAGCTAGCAGAAAATGCTTAAGAGATCAAAATAAGTGCCACGTTCAACGTATGTTCAAGACAGCAACAAAGTCCAAAGGTATGAAAACTTAGTCTGTGTAGCTACTCCATCTACCCACTGGTCACGGAGGTATCTCCTGCAGGACTGGAGGTGAAAATATGGTGCTCGGGCAACTAGATTTTAATCAAGATTCATGGGAGGTACACTGCAAACCCCTCCGCCACTATTAAGTTTCGGAGAGCGCAAATCTGTAAAACAGTCTCTCCGACTTAAAAGTCGATTAGATCAGTTTGCTCCATTTCTGGCTGTGCCTCCCTGTAAAATTTAAGCTCAACACAAGCACACCAGCTGCAGTCATGGTCCAAAAATGTTAGGATTTTTAAACTTAATTCCACCCTGGTATAAGAGAGAACGGCGCACACATTCCTGTCAATCAGGCCCCAGGGGCAGAGACAACAGGGGCCTGGGATGGATTTCAGGAGCGGCACCAGGGTTTGGGCCACTCCAAACAGGGCAGAAGCTCTACCCAAAAAGCGTTCCCCATTCAGAGATGGGTGTACAATCTGCACAACGCGCATGGGTCACTTAGCTCTGTGGGAAACCACGCCATTAATCTCCAACCTAGCAGATGAGAAAACAGCACCAGTGCATTCAAACTTGGGTACTTGTTGGAGTTCAGAAATCCTCACTGATTTATTGCATGGAGGTTTCATTCATTGAAACATACATTCCAGAAAAAAAAAATGCACTGTCTTTAACCGAGGCGAAATACGCATGAAAAGAACCGCGTATTCTTCCCTTGTTAAACCAGCCCCACTCCCTGTCTGTCGGCTTCCATGTGTTTATTTCTGGACTGCAAGTCCCTCGGGGCAGAAACCTGCCCTCTCTTCTGCTGGAAAAGTGCCATGCATGCTGATGGGGCTATATAAAAGAATAATATTATTTAAAGAATGCGTCCACTTAATTTGTCACCACCGTAGAACGCGCGTTCCCTCCCGGGTAAGAGGGAGCAAAAGTGCCTTGCGTTTGTGAATGCTTGAATTAAACACACACAGACAAACACATGCATGCTTATGTGGTTTCTATTCCCGAGCATAACTCCAAAGGAATAATCTTTCCAAAACACCGATCAGCCTCAATAACCACCTCAGCTCTTAATTTGCAGGAGTTTATATACAGATAAAGAAAATCAGATTGCTCTAGTTGCAAGGAAAAGCAAAGCACCAAATCTGTGATTTGCTTCCAGGGCAAAATGTCTTTTCCAGTCCAGCTTCAGGGATTTCATCGCCACGCACCGCCTGCCTGCTTCCATGAGCATCTTTCACAGCCTCAAGGGACAGCAATTAAATCAGAAGAAGACAAAGCCCCGACAAAGTTTCTTTCATTCATCACAAGCTTTTTTGGTGCTGCCCCGTGGCTTTTATGGTTGTCCAACTCCAGCCCCCAATGGATGCTGTTGCAATTTTTGCATTTGCAAACGTGATGGTTTAATTATCAATTTCAAATTGTAGCTGCAATGAATTTGGTCTACTGCCTTGAGCTTTCTATGGAAAGGCAGATATACAGGTGGGGCCTCTTTTATCTGGGGGCTCAGCACACAGAGCCCTTTATCTGGTGCTGGATCCATGCTGGAGAGTCTCAGTACACCTTTGGATGGGACTGAAAGGTGCTTCTGGTAGCATCCAGAAGTCTTCTGATGGCCCTCTCCCGCAGATTCCATTATCTGCAGGAGAGCCCGGGAATGGATCCCCCACAGATACTGAGAGCCAACCTGCAATCTATTCAACAAACAATTTTCACCCAGGGTTCATTTTGTCATTCTTTTCAGCTGAGTTTCTCCTCCTTACTGCTCACCAAAACTCCAGATTCCAATCTTTCCCACACAATTCAATTCACGTTTGACAGGGAATTCACGTAAAGACATACTCGGGGGTGTGTGTATGCGTGTGTGCCAAGTTGATCTGAATACCTGTGCAGGATGACTGACATGGACCGGGGTGGGACCCCACAGAGATCTCCCATGGGTGACCAAGCCCATTCTCTGAATGTCTGATTGCATTTTCAAGCAAGGAAGGCACCACAAAACAAAACCCAATGGAGCCAGGTCCCACACAACAATTTAATGCTCTCAGTCAATCTGATGAGGATAAAATAGCTCCCAAAATTCTTCCTAACAGATCCCTGGATTTTCAAGCTGCACAATACCTTGTCTCATTCCTCAAGCAAGGCAGATGTATTGGGGATCTCTGATCTGATTATTTCAGATGTTTTTCTTGTGCTTTTTTTAAACAGGGCCCCCCCCCCCAAGTGTCCAATATGCCCCAAGTTTTCATTCCCAAACGGCTGCCAGAGACCTGCAGCCCTGACAAAATCATACATACGGGATGGTATCTGCACCGTCTCACTGATACATAAGGGCACACATGCTCATCAGCCAAACAAAGAGATTCTATAGATACTGCGTACAGCCACAGCCAAGTTTTGAATTTGTGCAGTATTTCTAAGGAATTTGCATCTGTAACTTTGGAGGGGGAAGGGGGGGAATAAAGCAACATGGACTGAAGGAACTGAGAAGCTGCCAGCAAAAAAAGGGCCATATCCCAAATTCTGAAACTAAAGCAGGAGAACTTTCAAAATGAACTGGAATTCTAGAGGTGTGGAGAATACGGCACCACCAAAGGAATGGAAGCAGGGTTTCTGCATTCTTGGGAGAGGATAAAAAGAATGGGCAACACCATCCAAACTCTGGATGCCCAGGGCAAAAATAAAATAAAATAAAAGGCAGCTGGGGCAGGCGGGCTGATCCGGTTTCAGAACTAACAATGCTGTGGTGAAGGTATGATTCTTCAGCAAGGGGTAACTCAACACCGCCTCTTGTACGTGGTCCAAAACCGCAGCTTCTGTTATAGACAATGTCTGTTGGCAGATTCTCCTGGAAAAAGGCTCCTATCGCCCAGCAGATCTGATTTTCCTCCCCGGTCTCCGAAACAGGATCGCAAACAAATGGCCAGGGTGCACATTTTGGAAAGTCGGCACTTGTTTATCTTGACTGATAAGCCTGAAATCTTGGCAGCGGCCCCTTCGGCAGCATGCCGGAGGGAAAAGGCTGAGCTCCAACCTCTGCTGCTGGCTTCAGGGAGGGGTCTCTCTTCAATTCACTTCTACCCACACATTTCTTACAACTAAGTCAGCAAGGGCCACTTTCCACCTCCCTTAGATCTCCTCCCCCTTCAAATGCTCTAAAAAAGCTGATCCAGAAAAAGTCCTTTCTTTTTTTGCACATCAGGAGTCCAGGATCTGAGAATAGGTAGGTAGACTTTGCATAAACAAGTCACTGTTTTGGTAAAGAGAGAAGATGATTAAATGTAGGGGTCTGTCTTTAAATTCCCAAGCACCCATTGGGGTTCTTGCAACCCATGAGATGAAACGGAACAAGGGAGGCATGAAAAGTCAGGTCCAGCATTGTATGCTTATGGCTAGGAAGGGATTATCCAGACCCAAGCCTGATTTTTGTTTTTTATTTTTTGTCTTGGCTCTGCATCTCTTCCAACCCCCAACCCCCAGTATCTCACTCACTCACTCACTCAAGCTCAGTTGTACATTAGAACAGGAAGACCATAGAACTTTAAGAAGGGATCTGACGGAGGACAAATCCTGGAGGTGTCCAGGATGGGGCTCCAAGATGGTTTTCCATCCTGTGAAACAATTTGATGATTAGAATGATGCTTTAATTCTTTTTTTACTAAGGGCACAATCCTAACCAACTTTCCAGCACTGGCATAGCTGTGCCAGTGGGGTATGTGCTGCATCCTACAGTTGTGGGGTGGTCATGGAGGCCCCCTCAAGGTAAGGCAATGTTTGCTCCCTTACCTTGGAGTTGCATTGCCCTTATGTCAGTGCTGGAAAGTGGGTTAGGGTTGCGGCCTTAATCTGTAATACACACAGATTAAAATAGGAATTATTAAACCAAAAGATCACACCTGTTTTTGCAGCACCCTGATGAGACCAGTGGAGACTCTGAGGCTTTGAAACAAGAGGGTAGCGCAAATGTTAGTGCATCAACTGAGACTCCTGCTTGGGGGGGGGGGTAAGGCATGATTGGGGAGCAACAAGAAGTGAAATGGAGGATAATGAACAAGGGGTTCACATGTCCTTGTTCAACTTCAGACTGACCACGTCAACAAGGGGCACATTCTATGTGAAATAATGTTTTTAATGCATGTGACTGACATGACATTTCTTTATGAAAAGAAACCAACAATAAAACTGATTTTCAAAGGGGGAGTGGGGGGGGGAAGAGAATAAGAACACGCACACAAGTTGTGGTCATTCATTCCCCAATATACTTTTGCCAAAATATTCCCCAGGCCCAGACTTCCACAGTCTTTTTGTCTGAAATTAAACCCATCCAAAGCTATGGTCCCCTATAGAAAAAGCATGCAATAGGGAAAGTTTTTAAGTCCAAGCAATGCAAGTCACATGTGTTACAGAGGGGCACATGGGTCGCCTGACCCTATAATTCCACTCTAGGTCTCAAGCTACTTAAGGTGGAATGAACAAGTCAAGTCAAGTCAACCTTTATTAGGCATAAACATTTGGTAGGTGAAGACTCTGTATGGAAACCGTAGAGAGAATATAAACCTAAGCAGTGCACAAATATATGTATATTTGCACACCTACGTGTACACACAGATACAAACGTACAATGCATTTTACATACAAACATGTATTTAAAAAACAAAACAATCAGTTACTCTGCAGATATTGCCAAAGATGTAATGTACTCAGTGATTACTTGCTACAGAAAGCTTGGCTCGATTCAAACTACTCAGATTTAGGAAGGAATGAACAAGTTGCAAGCTCCCTGGACACATGAGGAATTCCTATGAAAGAGGAATTCCTATGAAAGAGGCACATGGTGCACAGATCACAGATGAGTTGTGAACCACCACAAAGGGACATTGTTCTCCCTCCCAATGATAGAATCTGGGAGCGTTCAAATGAAAACTGGTGGGAGATTCGGGAAGGACAAAAGGAGGTGGCTTCTTTGCACGATGCATTAGTCAGCGTATGGAACTCACAGCCACAAGATGTGGCAATGGTCAACCGCTTAGGTGGCTTTCACAGGGTACTGGGCAAATTCATGGCCGACAAGTCAATCAAGGGCTGCTAGTTTTGATGGCTACAGCCTTGTAGAAATGAAGAGCGTTGTGTTCCAAGAGCTGCTTCCTTACTGTTGAATTGCTCGAGGCTCTTTCCCACCACTCGCTAAGCCTGTAAGTCTTACACACTACGCACCGCTGTCTACGTACAGCTCTAGCAACAGCAGCTTGAGCTGCCAGAAAACAGTCAAAGATCAAGAGAAGATAGTGGCTTTTTTTTTTTAAATCTTGTCACGCAAGAGGCCAGATCAGAGTCTCCAAGCAGGAGCTAGTATTAAAGGAACAAGATTGGCTTGTGTTACACCCCCAGCTTGGCAGGGAGCTACATGTCCAACATCAGCTCAGGCTATGCCGGGGTGGCCAAACTTGCTTAACGTAGGAGCCACGCATTACAAACTCCAGATGTTTGAGAACCGCAATAGACAAGAAGCATTTAAATTCCTAAATACATTTATTCACCATGAACATTAAAGTTACGCTTTAATCCAGAGGACTCTGTTTATACCCAATAAATAATTATCAAGCTTCAAAATTTTTTATCTACCTTTAGTGATGCAAAAAGGAGCTCAGCAGAAATATTTCTGGGAGCTGCGCACTGTATGTCAGAGAGCAGCATGTGTTTCCCGAGCCACGGTTTGGCCACCCCTGGACTATGTTTTCATTCCAAGAGTTGCATTCCACCTTTCCCTTCCCCATAGGAAGGTGCTCACAAACAGCAATCGCAGATTGGTGGCGCCAACCCAAGGCTCCCGCAGACGCTGTACCCAACCGACAGAACCCAGAGGAACGGCACAGCCGCCCACCCGTAACCAGCTGCAAAAGTTAAGTGGGGCGCTAAATGAAACTTAAGTCTTAAGATCCTGCTGAAACAGCAGCAAAGATGGAGACAACCTCGTGTCCAACGGCAGGAGGTTTCACACACTGGGTGCCACCACAGATAAGGCCCTCTCACTCATTGCCACCAGATGCACTTCTGCTAGCAGTGAACCACACCAAAGGAGACTCTCACTTGACCACAAGGGTGGGCAGCTCCATATACTAAGTCCATATACTGATCCCAAAACATTTACAGCTTTCAAAGCACCTTAAAGTGGCCCCCAGACTCCGTTGACAAAAGCAGATGTGCAAAGCGTCCATCTCTCCTCCCGCCAACCAACAGGGCTGGCCCAAGACCTCCTGGCACCTGGGGTGGCAGGCCAAAGGCTGCTCTCCCTTCCTCAACCACATTCTGGCCTCCTCTCCTCCCACACTCCAAGAGAAAAGCCAAGAGCTCAGTTATCTCAACGTGCCCAGCGAGGTTAGATCACGTCCAGTCTGCTTCATTCACCCTGCATTCAATTTTGGGACTCAAACCATAGGCTGGTGCACTCTCGGCCCTTCTAAGCTGAAACATTCCAAGCACACAATGGGAAAAGGTTTCAAAAACCCACAAGACAACTGTGTTTCACAGTTCTGAAACACAACATTTTTTATCAACAATATTGGAAGTCGACTGTCTGTGACAGGATATAGAAAAGAAACCATTTTCAGGTGCAGTGTCCAGTTATTCACCGGTGATCAAAAACTGCCCATAAACACACACATACAAGTACCCGCAGGCACTTCAAAAGAGCTGATGGGATAAGTTTGAGAGTCACACCAAAGAAGAAAATCCAATTTTAGTTCCCCTACTCTTCCATTAATATATATCTATTAGGTTGGCACAGTGACCATGAAACCTCCTTAGAGTCCAATCCTAGGCAGGTCTACTCAGAAGTAAGTCCCATTATATTGAATGGGGCTTACTCCCAGGTCAGTACGGATAGGACTGCAGCCTTTGTGTGCTTCTAAGAACAAACAAGAATGGTCAAAACTAGAACCACAAAAGACCAAAGTCACGTATTGCAATACGTATTGCAAGTATTGAGTCCACAAAGCAGGGGCAATAAGAAACCAGTATTCTCTGCCACCACCAAGGCTCAGAGGAACCAGAAGGTATTGAAGCAAGCCCCAAAACACACCACACACAAAAGGATATCCATTTTTTAAAGAGACAACATACACAGCATCTGGGCATCTACCTGGACCAAGCACCCAGGATGCTGCATTTGAGAGTGGAGCCAATCTCTGAAACAAATCACTAAAGCTGCAACCATAATCACAGGCACCCAGGAGTAAGTCCCACTGAAATTTATGGGACTTACTACTGAGTATACCTGCAGGGGATTGCACAGCAGGTAAATGTCACTGAACACTGAAGTGGAAGATAGTTTGATGCCAGACTCCACATCATTAAATTTCAGCTGAAAACTCTACTAGAAAACAAACCTGTCTTTTGATCACCACCTGCATTATTCCCAAACTACAGATGAGGAAGGGCACAGAGAGAGAGAATTTATATTGCGATATATAACAATATAGGAAGAGTTCACAGCTCAAGGGAGGTTTGAGCCAACATTTCAGACACAGTTTATACAAGTAAACTAACCACAGTGTGGCTGTTGGGTTTAGGCACCCCAATAACCCTCTCTGGGTACCTGATTAACAATAACCATGGTTCAGTCCACAGCGGGCAAGCCATAATGCTGCAAACCAGAGTTTGCTCTGAAACTGGAATTGGAAAGCAAATGCAAACAGAAGAACGCAGCAACTAATGCATGCCCAATTTGGACGAGAAGAGACAGATATGACAATAGAGAAAGCTATTGTCAATAGACAATAGAGAAAGCTATAATAGAGGAGCCAAGTGTGCAAGCCGTTGGCAGGGACCAGTGGAGGTATGATCCGTACAGCTTCTCATATACAGGTATGTCCCGACCCCCTGTATCTGTGGGGGATACGTTCCAAGACCTACTGTGGATACCTGAAACAGTGGATAGTAGCAAGCCCCTATGTGAGGCCTCCCTGTGGGGGGAGGGGAGGGGATTGGCCCACCCGGCCTTTCCAAGGGAGACCCCCTTGTGGAGGCCTCAGACTAGTTCACCAGAAGTAAGGGAGAGGTTGTCCCACCCAGCTCCCCCTTTTTGGGTTGGCAGCATTTGCCAGAGTCAGGCACAGGGGCTGCTGTCAGCAAATCCTCCTGCCTGCTCTCTCAACTCAACCCTGGCCTCCAGGTTGATGTAGGGCAGGCCCCTCCCCTTTGGCCCCTTCCCTCACGGGGATGGTACAAAAAGGGTGTGTCTCTGGGACTGCCCTCCCCTGGGACTACCACAACTCCTCCCCTTCCTGTCTCTGTCTCCCTCCCACCTCCTCTCACCTGGAGCTGCCAGGGTTGTTCCTGAGATGGCTGGGGAGGCTGCTGCCTCTGCTCTCTCCTTTGGGGGGTGGGCTGGCCCTGCCCGCCTGGGTCCTGTAGCTCTGCAGATGACGTCGGGAGGTCCAGCTGTGGGCTCCCGACATCATAGCCAGGTGCCCTGCCCGGCAAGACAGGTCCCAGCTGGCTGGGTGGGGGAGTGCTCCCCTTCTCCCCCGAGATGGGGGAGAGGTGGCTGCCCAGCAGCCGAACAGCCTGCATTCTGTCTCCCCCCTCCCTCCTCCAAGGCAGAGGGGGAAGAGGTGGTTTCGGCACGTAGTGTTCCTCCACTGCTCTTTGCCGCCCACAGGAGAGCCCAGGCAGCGTATGGGGAAGTGGCCCCATGTTCCACAGGCTCCCTCCCTGATCCTCTGGCCCAGAAGTCTTCTCCCTGGGTAAGCTGGGGACCTGTGGGAGGAGGGGAACCCCAACACCCTATATACAAGTCATTTTTTTCATTTCAGGCACCGGACAACCTAAAAAGGCACCGCACAACCCTCCGTTAGGTTGTGAAACTTGTGAAACCATTGGAATTTTCCTGCAACTTTTCCTGTTGCTATTTCCGCTTCCCCTCCTCGCACCGGCCACTTCGCCGAGACCCTGATGCTTCTTCAGAGGCTCCTGAGCACCAGGGATCACAGAGCACAGGGATCATAGACAGAGCTGCCTCCAGTCAATGGGGAGAAACTGGGAAAGCCCGCACAAGAGGTACTGGACAGAGACACCACAGCACCAGTAAAAAGCAGGAAAAAATTATTTTTCTGAATACGTATTCTCAATGCGTTTAACTGAAACTGCGGAAACCAGACCCTTGGGAATGGGGGGGAACGGGGGGGACACACCTGGATTTTTCTTGGGGATGGAAGGGCACAGAGCACATTAGAGCACCTGTGGCATGCAGAAGCCCACAGATTCCATCCCTGGCACCTCCAGTAAGGCCAGGAAAACCCCCAATCCAAAACCCTGGAGAGTCACTGCCGGCCAGAGTAGATTACACTGAGCTCCACGTTCCAAGAGTCACAGTCAAGCCAACTTCCTGCATTCCTTTCTTCTACACTGGTGGCAGCAGAAAAATGGAACATTTGAGAACTTTCCTATAAATGCTGCCTGTTGATCACATGCCGGAAGGGCAGCTGGCTAAGTTTTTTTTCCCCTTCAAGAAGAGAGAGAAAAAAAAAGACCGATAAGGAAGCCGGACTGCAGTAAACAACCCATGGCAAGCCATTCACATGCCACTGGGGTATGGTGTTACACCATGCAGATTGGGCAACTCTCTCCACCTCATTGCAAACACCAAGAAGGCCATGGAAATGTTTGAAGCTGCGCAGAGAAAACTGCCCAAGCTGCACATATAATGGTGAGCTGCTTCCTCCCATGAATGGCTCAGAATGTCACAACACAGTGGTCAATGAGTGCCACGCCAGTCTTTGCATGTCTCACACCATCCAGGGCTGAAAGTATTCTAGATGTCCACATTCAGAACCAGCCTACATTTCGGGAGCATCTCAATCCCTAGGTGCCTTTCCCACGAACCAGTAGTCAACCCAGGGCAGCTTCCTTGACTGACCAAAACCACATCTGTGCACACAGTTATTGTAGAACCGGGGGGGGGGGGCAGAGAGCATTGGGCTAACCACTGAGATGTCCACCAAAGACGGTGTTAAAGAGAAGTGATCCAGGTAACTTCCATGCGTATCACGGCCTTTGTACACACCACCACTGGTAGATCTGAGAATACAATTCCATCTCTCTTGAGATCTCCCATTCACTACTGTTTAAGATTCACCAAATTCAAGAGCCTTGGCCAGTTTTGGCTGGCTAAACCAAAGCCGGCCCATTCATGAGGTCAACTGAGGTGGGTGCCTCAGGCAACAGGTTAGCCAGGGACACCAGCCTCCATCTACCCATTGCTGTGGCTCCTACTTCCTGGACTGGAAAAATGAAGAGAGCAGAGGTGTGGAGAAGCTAGTATATCACCAGATAACAGGGAAACAGTATTTGGCTCACCGCCTCAGGCCCTGGAAGGTCTTAGGCTGGTCCTGGCTAAGGCTTGCTTTTTTACACAGGTGTAGCCGCCATGCCAGAGGGAGGCAAGTTTGTGTCCTTGTGTTTTAAGCTTGTATTTTCCCCCATGATGCTTTAATCTGGAAATACAGAAACGTGAAGCATGAACTCAAACTGTTATTGTGTCTCTTCAAGCTGTCCTCGCTTGAAGCAACACTGAAGCTACAACCCACAATGAAGCAACAAACAGATCAACAACCAGGATTCACAACCGGCAGAGACAAGTCAGCCTAACAGCAGAAGGGAGCACTAGCAAGATGGAACTGAGCCTGGCCAAATGCCTGCTGAAACAGCAGTGTTTAATATTTAGTATTAATAAAACAGCCAAAGAGGGGGTTCTCTTTCAGTGGGGAGCTGCATAGAGGAGACCCTTCTATACATCAGCTCTAAATAAATTTCCATGACAGATGCACATATAAAGTTTCAAAATCTCTGCACTAAACTAGCTGCTTTGGCCACACACTACCCCCTTCCCTTGTCCTGGCACATCCTTTTAAGGCTTCAGCCATCGCCAACTCTTTACACAGTCCCAGAAATGACAAAAGCTATGGTGCGGTGTGACCCTAAAGCGTAACACACATATGAGCTTACCCAATACCCATACCCAAGCACAGAAACAACTACACCAAGCCAACTGACACCAACAAAACAGTGGGGAAAAATTCAAAGCAGCGGTCAAAACCTTCCACTGCCCAAAATTGAAGTCAAGCCTGAATTTTGACTGCAGGAAACTATTTTGTCATTCAAGGCTTAATTAGCCCATGTAATTCTCTGCCAGGGGGTGTTTGGATGGCTGCTGGCATAAGCATTTTCTTAAAGACTAGATAATTACATAGAAGGCTCAAAAGCCAATCAACAGTCTCTTAACCACAGCACAGAAGTAGGTACAAATCCCCCCCCCCCCCACCTTGGCCACAAACCTCAGTGAGTGGCACAGACATGTGACTGCCGGCCTTCCTTATTCACCAGTGAGATTGTGGAGATCAGTGTGGATTACAATGAACCTTGGGGACTTAGATGAGCATGGGAGAGAAATCTTAATCAAAACATACTATTGACAACAAGATGAGAGAACAACAAGGGAATGAAACAGGTGTGACCATAAATAGCTGTTAAGTTGGCCCGCATTATTCATTCATCCAACTCTATCCCATGTACACTTTACGTACGTACCATAAAACTGCTGATCTAGATGGTGACACAAAGCAGGCAAGAGAGGGAGGGAAGAGGGTCAAAAGGTAAGGTTAAATAGGGAAATCATCCTGCATGTGTTTCTGAGGGGCTGTTCCAAGAAAGGGGCAAAGAGTAAGAAGGACACCTTTGCTTGCTGGGGTTCTGCATCTTTTTAGATTGTGAACCCTTTTGGGACTGGGAGCCGTTTAATTATTTGACATTTAATAAACTGGAGCCATATAATTATTTCAACTATTTTGTTGAAAAATTGCATATAAATACTATGAATGAATGAATGAATGAATGAATGAGCTGAGAGACAAGGAGAGTCAAATCCATGGAGAACTTTGATGGTAAGGACAGAAGTTTGTACTGGAGATCCGGGAGCAGACGGTAAAGGAATTTAACAGGGGTGTGGCATGCAAGATGAACCATCTTTTTTTTTAAGATTGTGAGCCCTCTGGGAACAGGGAAATATTCAATTTATTTTATTATGTAAACTGCTTTGCTGACTATTGCTGTTGAAAATCGGTATATAAATACTCTTCATAATAATAATAATTTTGGCAAGAAAGTGTTGGATGGAGGAAAGGAACTGAGATGACCCAAGAGAAGATCAGCAAGGAGGAAGCTCCAGTGTGGTCAAGTCAGGAGACAACCAGGACGTGATCTGAAGAGTTTTTGCAAAGGGGGCAGAGAAGAGAGATTGAACTCTTGCAAATGTGGTGAAGAGAGAAGCGGCACAATTTGGCAAGAGACTGAAAACGGAACAATCTGACGACTGTGCTTTTATAGTCACAAGTACAACCTCAGTCCCTTTCGAACGCACGTGTCACTGCCTTAAGAGGGCCATAGAGATGGGCCATGTGGCACACACCAGACCACTCATCTGGGGGAGTTCCCTCAAAACAGACTGGCATCTGTTGCATCTGCACAGAGCTTGGATCTGTTGCCAATATAATTTTGACCTAGAGCAAACGGAAGTGCATTTCCAAGAATGTCTGAAGCTGTTGAGTCACGCTGGGTGCTGGAACCAAACCACATAATCCAAAAGGGGAAAATACACACACACACAAATATGACACTCCTAGCTGCAGTTCAGAAGAGGGGCAGATGCCTGGGGACATTTCTACAAGCAGGAGTAGAAAATAAGTCTCTTCCTCTGAACACTACACTGCAGGGCGAGGAAGTTTAGCATGCGGAGTTCCTTGCTGTGAAGGGGTTCGATAAATCCACTCAACACCCTGACTGCTAAAACAAACTGGCAAGGAATTGTGCACAACTGATTGAAGACACAGAACTTATTCCAAAGATGACTACTGCCTCTAGCTCCTCTCCTTCTTCTGCAGCTTCCTTTGGGTCTCTATCAGCAATGTTCAATGTTCAAGGCACACTACAGATAGCTGCCCTAAGGAAGAGTTTTTTAGCTATTTTCAATTGTTCTACTTCAAATTCCCATGGCACACCTACAGACCTTTGGCAGCACACCAATGTGTCGTGGCACACCGGTTGAAAAACCACTGCTCTAGATTGTGAGCCTTTTGGAGCAGGGACACTTCTTCTCAATCTGTGCCAAGTACCACGTACATTGATAGAGCTCAATAAATAAACAAATTTTGGCAGCTTTATTTATGTGTTGACATTGATGTCCTACCTTTCTTCTATGATGGTGCTTGGAGAACATCAAATGTCTCCATCAAATTGGAGAACATCAAATGTCTCCAACTCCAGTCTGGGTCACTTTAAAATGTAGCTGCAGAATGACATCCGTTTGGGAATAGGGCCATAGTTCAGTGACAGAATATATGCACTATGTGCAGGAAGCCCTCGGTTCAATACCCAGTGACTTGAGGTTGGGCTGGAAAAGACCTTCTCATCTGAAACCCTGGCAAGTATCACCAATCAGCGATGGCAAGATTGAGTTACATGAAATCGACTCCTTAAGCTCATGCATTCAGTCATTCACTAAATGTATAGGCCCAACCTTCAGTATGAGACTCCCAGGACAGTGGGCAATAAATACCATAAAACTCAGTGCAAAATCAATACAGTTCACAGAAGCAACAGCCATAAAAAACCATAAATTCATAGAAGCTTCTTAAACAAACAAATCCACCTTCAGTCCATGCGATGATGATGGAGCCTCCCAAGTTTCAGCGAGTTTCAAGAAGACCCTAGAAGCGGGACCCTAGAAGAGCCAAACCTGAACTAGCAGGGGTTTCAGGTGCTCCTTTACAGAGTCCAGCTCTACCTAATCTTGTCTTTCTTTTTCCCCTACACTGGAAGCTTGGAAGTCCACTCTGGAGCTGGGTGCAGAACGATGACTTATTGCTGACCGAATGCGAATCAAACATCCTTGCGGATCTTGGGTACCCGATTTGGAATATTCATACCCCACTCTTCAACTGGGACAAAAACATTCACCAAGCCATTTAACATGGCAAAAGAAGTGAACAAATGATTTCCTGTTCCAAAGGGTCTTGGATAATAATAATAATTAAAAAAAGACAGAAGACAGAGGGCAGAGATTTGAAATGGCAACTGGGAGGGATGGTTAGACCCCAGTGAATTGGACAACTGTTCTCCTGCTACATGTAAGGGAACCACTATTTAAAAGGCGCATTTTTATCAAGTGAGATGGGGAGAGCTGCGATCACCCAGATCACAATGTCCTGCTGCTTTCCTTACTGGTGTGCTGTTCCTTTTCATATAAACACAAACAGCCAGCTTACCGTGTTCCACGCATGACATGTATACACTATGCGCAGAGTGATTCAGATGAGCCCCCCTGCTATGCAGTTATATGAAAGGGAATAGGGCACCAGGAGGGAGAGAGTCGAGCTCACAGTCTGAACAGCGCACCGGGTGGGGTCAATTTGACGCATCTTCCAAACCAACCCTTCGGCCTCCAGAGTCCTTTGGGATATTATTACTAAGGCATACATTATTATGATTATCCCCACCACCACAGAAAACTGATCATGCCACTGGCGTTCCCAAAGCAATTGTACTCAGGTATGTGCTGCCTAATGACATGTCAGTCAACGATCAACTGCATATACGACAGCGGTCCCGTAATGGAGCTGCAGTTCCCAAACTGTGGGCCACAACCCGATCTTTGGTGCGATGACAGGCTCTGACGGTGGCACCACAAAGCATTCAGAGTGATACCCAGCTGCTGCAATGCACTCTGGGGTGCTACCCAGCCACCAAAACTATCACATTCAGCAAACAAATTACTATTCACACAACTATAATGCACCTAAACGACGCAATTTGCAGACCATCTCCCCCATTATTAAACAATGCATACCTATACGTACATCCCTAACCTGCAACAGTGATGTTCACCCTTCTATCTGGTACATGTCAAAGACACACATTATATTTTGCTCACATGATGTATTGAGATCCAGGTGGAGGGAATATGATCCAGTTCATCTCAAAATGGGAGCCTGGTGGGGGGGGGGGAGACTGGCATGCCTTATTGACCACACTTTTTCCGACAACTCAAGGGTTGCACGCTTTGTGGGACTGCTGAAAAGGAAGACGCAGGATGCAGAGTTGTTGACTGGGGAGGGAGCAAGAGTGCAGGCATCAGGCAACCAAAGAGGAGTTTCAAGCAAGCTCATGCAACGTCCATGCAACGCACATGCATCTTGCTCATGTAGCAAGATGGCGAAAGGTCTGAACCACAGACTTCCCAAGAACTCACTAGGTAGAATTAAGCAAGACCACGGTCCTCACAGCCTTGGCCCCACCTCCTCCCACCCCAGACACAGCCTACTACTCAGTTTATAACATGAGACTAAGCCTTACCCAAGCATACATTTTTTCCCTTTATCGCCGAGCTTCACAAAGTGTTTCAAATACTCACCAAGTGCTTAAAAAAAATACTAACTTTGCATTTAACACATACTGGGGGGCAAAGATCTACTAAGTTAAATTTAGTTATTGATTTATTTTACTATATAAACTGCTTTGTGAACTGTTGAAAAGTGGTATATTCTTAATAATTCTTAGTAGTAATTTCTAAAGAGTGCAATTTTATAAACAGGGCAGAGATCTGTGCAGTGCTTTCTATGAATGCTACGTCAAAACAATGCAACAACCCTGCAAAGTAAGTGGGTGTTATTATCCCCATACTTGCAGATGGGGAAGACTGAGGCCAAAAGAGAGAAGCCACAGGTGCAATGAAGCCTTAGATTCAAGGCTACGGTCTTTAGCCGGCATGCCATGCCACCTCTTTAAAAAAATCAGTATCTATTGCATATTTATTAAAAGGTGTATAAAAAGTTTCTTTTAAGTGTTCAAGAAGATCAGACTGACTTCGCACAACAATAGCAGAACGGAAGGAAAAATACACCTTTGTCTTAAGGTGCTGCCTTGGCAGAAAGGTGTTCATATCCTTCCCTACCTTGCAAATTCCTAGGTACAAGAATGAAAACGTTTGTTCGTGGTCTAATGCCCAGGAATTCTTTCCAGTGCTGGATTTTAAGATACTTGGCTCTTTTGGCCAAAGGGAGTGCCCTCTTCCCCTGCACTGCACACACATACACACTACAAACAATACATTTCCAACAATTCCTTATCCAAGACCTCCCAATACAAGTAACACCCAGCCTTGGATCGAACAATACGGGCTCTGCAGCAGGGCTGTCATTTCAATAATGCAGAGGCCTGACGGCTGCTGCCTTCCCCCCCTGCCCCGAACAGCTGACTGCAAGCGCTCAGCTCGGCATCGCTTATTAACAAAATGAGAAATCTGATATATTGAAAGAAAAACACTATGTGGAGATTAATCCCAGACTGCAGTTCGGAGCCAAGGCTGGGCCCCCGTCCAAACTCAGACGAAGAGGCACGGGCAATTTCTCCCACCTGTCACCGCAGGTACAAGCATCGCCGCACCGGAATTTGTCGTGCGCTGCTGTTCCAGCGGATGCATGTTTTAAAAATCAGAACCGTTTCGCTTTTAAGATCCAAGGCTGGGGCTGAGCTCCCCTCATTCTTGCCAGAGGCTAAAGACGAAGCCTCTTTCTCTCCAGGAATCGCGATCAAGACATGACTAATTCTGAAAAGGCTGGACAACAGCCAGGGTTCCCGAATACGGGGAGAAAAAGTCTCTGGGTTTAGCGCTCACTTCTTCAGGAAAAATAAATGTTGACCATAGGGAGAGCATGGGGTGTGGCTAAGGTGCCCCTATGTGCTCCTGACTTGGGGACAAACCCAGCACTACAAGGCCTAAATAAAGCCAGAACTTTTCACCAGCAATCACAGTTCAACGGGACCACTTTAAATGGGAAAATACATGTGGAGGGGCGCATAGCTGAGCATTAGTGCCTCTGATTTGTAGAGACAGGTCCCAGGTTCAAATCCTGCCAGAGCTGAGAAAGACCAGCTGACAACGCCAGACAAGAGAGACCACAAGTTCACATAGCCACCTACGCAGACGCCCTGAAAGTTAGATGCACAGAATCCACGATGTTTAGTTGCGTTCCCAGAGTCACTACAGTGTTGTCACATGAAGTACCTAGCGCCCAACAGACCGAATTCCAGAAAAGTGTCTCTGAAACTAGAAAGTAGAAGCCACTCTAACCACCTTAGAAAGGTAGTGGCTTTCTCATGGGTTTGTAGGCTACTGACTACAAGAAGAAAGGCTGTACCCCAAGAAAGCTCGTTGGGAGACCAGGTCCAGATCCCGCCGCAACTGCCCCCACATTAATTGATTGATTAATAGAATCATCATGAATTTAGAGCCAGTGGTGCATCGGTCTATGCTGCAAGAACTCCAGATATATAAACCCGGGACTCAATGCAAACAAGAATCACAAAAAAGCAGATGCATCAAGACGCCATCCCATGGCTCCGTCCCCAGGTACGCAGGTGTGGGACCAACTTGGCAGCATCTTGCCCCAGTGCAATTCCTTTCAGTCTGTGTCTTTCAATTACAACACACTGGCTCCACCGTGCCATGGTGGAGACAGAAACTCTCAGAACTGCCCTTCGTGGTAATTGACAGTCCTCTTTCAGCCAAGGTTTCAGTATTTTCTTAATTCTCCAGCCTGTCGCCGGGCTTGTGTTCTCAGCAACTCAACAGCTGAGCTCTATTAATTTTTTTCCAAGCAGCCCAACAGGGCAGGCATGTCCAGCAATGCTGAAATGCAACCCCCTCCCCCAGCCCTTCCCCCACTCCTTCAGACCCCAATGAGCTTAGACTGTCACAGCCCACATAATGGTTGAATCGCAAATGCAATTCGTTCCCCCCCCAACCCGCCCCCCCCCCCCGCTGTCCAAGACAACATCTGCTGCTGGGTTGAAACCAACATGCGCGGCTCACTCTCTCCCTCTCTCTCACACACAGAGGCAAGGACTTCTGAGTTGTCACTAAGGCAGGACTCAGAGACATCTAAAAGAAGTCGGGGTGGTTCCCATTAGGATGATAATTCAGAGGAGCAGAGACAAGCTGCAAACCTCCAGGAGTGAAAGTTTTGCTTTGATTTGGTTTTAAAAACTTCCTCTCGTTTTTTTTGCAAGGCGGACTGCTTTTCGGGAAGGCGGAGAGGTGGGGGGGTGCGAAGCAATCAGCAGTTTCCCAGGAACCATTCACCGGCAAAAATGGGAAATTACAGCTTTTCAAAACAAAATAAAACTCACTCCAAAACCCCACACTCTGTATTCATCCACTCTAAAGCACAATTCGGCACCAAGTAACAGAGCAAAAGAACATGCAGGTTTTTACTCCATCCTCTGCTCTGTTCACAAGATACAGGCAATCTATGTTTCAAGGAAGGGGTCTTGCCCACAAACTCCCCAGAAAGCTTCGCCTTGCTGGCATTCAATCTCTTTCAAAGTCTCATCAGCATTTTAGGAGAAATCTGGACCAGTAAGAGCTATGGTCAGGGACAAAACCATTCAGATTTCCAAACAACCAAACAGCAAAGAGCCAACCACGCAGGACAGAGGCCTCCTCCAGGCCCATATTCTCTTCTGCTACACAGTCCACAGCTGGCCTGCAATTGCTTCTCCCCCCATATGGGCACCTTTAAAATGCCCTTCTTGACAACCAGCAGCAGCAGCAGCATCAACAAGAACTAGCATAATTGCCATGGCACAACATCATTTATACTTTAAGTGCATACCCACTTACCTGGAACTAAGTCTCCTTAAACTTGGTGGGATTCACTGATGAGTAGACACACATAGGATCACACTTCCCAGAGATTAAAATAAGGACTAACTGAGTTTGCACTGACACCTTGACATCCGAGATGCACCCTCCCAGCACAAAATCTAGAGCCTTAGACAATCGTTCCCAAGGCGGCTCCCACTGTTTAAAAAAAGTGGGTGCATCCCCATTTTTGGATGACGTACACAGACACCACCACAACTCCCCCTCCAGCCTGAAGACCCACTAGGGAAAACCACTGCTTTGAAGCGCACAAGGCCAAACGTACTGGAAGCCCTTCTTAAATTGGCATGTAAATTTCTCTGAAATTGGGAGCACACACCCACTGCTTTCCAAAAGATCTAAAAGAAAAGATAACTCTCTAAAGGAATGAGTGCTTATACTCACACCTTCACACACCAAGCATTCCCTGCATGTGTAACACATTTTTAAATATTCCAACAGAGCCAAGATCTGCGCACTCCAGAAAGAATAAACGTAAAACCTAGAGGGTTTAATTCTCAAATTTATTTTTGATCCCCAGTTGCTGAAATTATGTGACAGAGGCAGGTGGCCAGCTACCAGAGCTTAAAAAAAAAAAAAAAAAGATAGAAAAGAAACAGAAAGAGGACCCGATCCTGCACCCACTTAACACCTACGCGCACACCCCACTGAAACTGTCAATGTTTGCACCCATGCAGCTAGACTTTCCAACAACAGAAGCCTGTTGAAATACACTTTTGATCTCCAAAGTTCTAGCAAGTAGCTCAATCTAAAATATTCGGCACTACCACAATTAATCGCTAGACATGCTTTCGGGATTAGATAGCTAGCTAACGAAAAGGCTCAGAAGACAAGACTGACAAGTTGTGGAAATAACTCAATTTTTTGTTCCCCCTTGGATGTCACCAGCAGCACACAGTCACAAAAGCGTGATCCCGCCCCAAGGCCTTTTATGGTTCTCATTCGAAACAGCTTTTCTGCCTTGTTGTCCAGAACAACACTGGTTGTCCCCTCCTCTTCCTCGCCCCCTGCCCCACTTTTCTGAAAGTCACTTGCAAACATGCATGTAGGTTTCTCCACTACAACCATAGTGTGGACTTGGTGACAAATCTATATTTTGCCTAAAAAGTAATTATTCATCATCATCAAAATAAGGGTTCCCTGCTCTCTCCCTGCCCCAATCCTGTGCCCCAAAGCAGCATCACCATCTGCACCCTCTATCAGCACCCAGATTTTTAGACATTCTGGAGGGGAACAAAATAAAAAAAAAATACTCTCCCCAAACTCAGACATGGTACTGTTCTCTCATTATCAATTCCAGAAAATCATTATCTTTTCATTATCATCTGTTTTGTTTTGTGGACTCTGGACAAATTTTAAGATGTGAAAGAGGACTTTTTGGAAAGCGACATCTCAAACAACCACCCCCCTCGGTTAAAATGACTCAACAAGAAGAAGCCAGCTGGCAAGACAGATAAAGGAGAAGCATGCACAGCCCCTGGGAGGAGGGTAGGAGGGAAGAGGCACCCCCGCCCCCTTCCTGGTGTGCCCAGTCTACCTGGACGAAATGCTCAAAGGGGTTCACTTCTGATCTCTTCCGTCACCCTTCTCGACATCTCAATCCCACACCGTGCACCAGGGGTTCCCCCAAGGGAGCCCACAAACTACCTCCCCAAAAATGGGGCTTTTTCCGCTGCCTTGTTGATTGGTAAATACTGTCCATCTCCTTAGAGACCCGCAGGGGCTTTCTCATGCAAGAAAAAAACCACTTTCCTTCATTAGGAAAGCTTCCCAAGTCACTGAAAAAGCCAGGGGCTAACTAAAAAGGCTTTCGCCATAAACATGGACCTATGGACAGGCGAACTGTTGTGTGTTTGCGCATGTGTGTGTCTGTTTTTAAATGGAAAGTTTGGATTTTGTGTTGCTGTTGTTTTTCAAGTCTCTTCCCTGGCTGGTTTTCCTGATTTGGAGAATCTGCAAGCAGAGGGGGAAAGAGAAATGGAATTCAATTTAAAGAGGAAAAGCCCTCCCCCTACCCATATCCAAGCACAGCACAGAATTTCAAGGCAGGCTGAAATTGACTTATTTCTTTTTTTAAAGTACTCCAGCTGGGTAAAGGGTCCAAAAAGGACTTTTTCCAAGCTCCGAAGACACCAGGGAAGTCTGGGGCGCAGGAAGGCAGATGGAGGGTGGCTAGGGGGACCCCCTTCCCTGCTTAGCCTAGGAAACCTCTCCTCTGGCTCTCTCCAGCCCCCTTTGCAGTAACAAAAGCCCCAGATCTGCACGCCCCACAGAGCCAGGGTTCTCAATGGAGATTTGAAAAGGTTGGGAAGGGGGGTTTGGAAAGGAGGGGAGGGGGCCAGGAAGAAGGCAGGGGGGAGATGGGGCAAAAGTTCAATGCGGCTTTAAGAGAAAGAGGGATGGCGCGCCTGGGCAAGGAGGTGGTGGGGTTGGGTCACCTTTCAGTCGCCATAGATGGGGGGCTCCAGCGATCGCCTGGCTGAGGAGAAAGGATGGGGGTCCAAGAAGAGCAGCCATGCCATCCTGGGGGGACTCCAGTGCCCCCCACACACCCCACGCCTTGCTTCCAGGAGGAGGAGGAGGAGAGACTGAGCTGGCTTGCTCTCCTGCCAGCATGCAAGAAGCCAGGCGCAAGCCCCCCTCCCCACCTCCCTCTCCACATGCGCGCGCACCCAGGCGCACCCCCTCCCCACACACCCATACACACACACACACCCTTTCCCCTCTCCCAATCATTACTTAGCTGCAGCAGGACTGGGAGGGGGTTGGAGAGCCCTGGCAGCCGAGCCCCCCCACCTCCCTGCTTGCAGGGCTTCTCCTCCAAGGCGCAGCAGCTGCAGCTCTTCCCTGATGCCCCCCCACTCCTACCCCCACCCCTCCTCCTCCTCCCACCACCCCGCCCCTCCTCCCGCCAGGCTCAGCAATAGGGCAATGCAAAAAAAATGGGGAACCAAAGTTTGCCAAACACCCACACCAGGTGGGGTCTGCAAACCTCCCCCAAGGTTAGCCAAGCCAAACAACACATTAGTCCATGTGGGGGCTGTGCTTCTTGGGGGGGGGGACAAAATGGGGGGCTGTGCTTCTTTGGGGGGGCCACAACCTAAGGGGGCTGTGCTTCTTGGGGAGTAACAACCTGGGGGGCTGTGCTTCTGGGGGCGCACAGCCTGGAGGGGTTGTGCTTCTTGGGGGGGGCCAACCTGGGGGGCCTGTGCTTCTTGGGGGCGCACAGCCTGGAGAGGTTCTGCTTCTTGGGGGGGGCCAGCCTGGAGGAGCAGTAACCTGGGAGGCTGTGCTTCTTGAGGGACCACAACGTGGCGGGTTGTGCTTCTTGGGGAACACAGCCTGGGGGGGGTCTGTGCTTCTTGGGGGGGCAGCCTGGAGGGCTGTGCTTGCACACTGGGGGGCGGGGGCGCCGCTAGGAAGACTGCCCCCTCCCCACGCCCTCCTTTGTGCGCTCTCCCAGCCTGGGCTTGCAGGGGACGCCCGGGCTGGGGGGCGAGTGGGTGGGGGGCCTGGGAGGAGGGGCTGGTCTGCCTGCGCGGCCGGGGAAGCCTGGCAGGGACGGCACGCCCCCCTCCGCCCTGCCCGCTGCCCGGCCGGGCGCGCTTACCTGCTGCAGCTGCGGGGCATGGCCGGGCCGGGCGGGCCGGGGCTGCCGCCCCCTCCCGCTCTAGGGCAGCCCGTCCCTGCTCATCACAGCCTTCCTCCTCCTCCTCCCAGCGCCATCTTGCCAGCTGGTGACGTGAGGAGCCGCTTCACCCCTGACCCACATTTGAATAGGTGCCCACAGGCCGCCGCCGCAGGGCGCGCGCGCCCGGGCAGACCCCCCGCCCACCCCCGCTGCGTGGCACGCCGCGCCCCTGCAAGGGCAGCCTTGGGCACCTTCCCGCTGCGCCCGGCTGCTGCAAGGCGGTGCAGGGCTGCAGCCTTCCCCGCGACACGCATCTGCCCCCCATTCACACGTGCACCCCCGCGCCACACCCCCTCCGCCGCTGCGCCGCGTGCTTGCAATGCCCCCAGTGCCTCTTTTCTCTTTGCAGCGCGCTGGCACCTTCTTTGTGGACTTGGCCTCTGCAAAGCGGGTGCACCTTCCCCCCCCCTCTCACCATGCCCGCGACACGCATCTGTCCCCCCCATTCACACGTGCACCCCCCCGCTGCGCCGCGTGCTTGCAATGCCCCCGGTGCCTCTTTTCTCTTGGCACCTTCTTTGTGGACTTGGCCTCTGCAAGGGAGGGCAAAAGTGGGTGCCCACGTGCAGAGGTGCAGGCTCCACCCCCCGCCATGCCCGCAACACGCATCCGTCCCCATTCACACGTGCATACCCTCTCCGCGGCTGCACCGCGTGTTTGCAAGGCCACTGGTGCCCCCTTTATCTTTGCAACGCGGTGGCAGCTTCTTTGTGGATGTGACTTCTGCAAGGCAGTGCAGGGGTGTAACCTCCCCCCGTCATGCCCGCGACACGTGCACCCCAGCGCCACACACTCTCCGCGGCTGCACCACGTGTTTGCAATGCCACCAGTGACTCTTTGCAACGCGGTGAGAGCTTGCTTGCTTGCGTATGTATTTGGCTTCTGCAAAGCAGTGCACAGATGAGTGCATGCCCATGTGGAGAGGTGCAGCCTCCCCCCCCATCATGCCTGCAACATGCGCCCACCCCCATTCGCATGTGCACCCTACCCGTGCCACACATCCTCTGTGCTTGTGTGCCCCAGCCACACACGAGTTGGGTCTTGGAGAGTTGGAGTCACCAGAGCTTTTGGTGGATTTTAGTCTTGCTCTCCCACCGCCCCTCCCCTGAAATCTGGGGGTGTTTGTGCCCCAGTTCATGTCTGAATGCGACCTTGCACACCCGTGTTATCTGCATATGTGGGTTGGTCAGTCTTGGGGAGGGGGTTGCGCAGGGAGAGAGGGAGATCCATGTTTGGCAAGGAATTTCAACCCAAATTGGAGGATGGCTTTAGACCAGCCATTTTCAACCACTGTGCCATGGCACACTGGTGTGCCACAAATGGTCCACAGGTTTGCCACAGGAGGGTCATTTATTAATAGGGCCATTGGGGGATGTGAGCCCCCCCCCCAACAGCATGGGGTGCCTTGTCAAAAACCTGATGGTGTAGCCTTGAACATTTTAGTACCTAATCAGTGTGCCATGAGACAAAAAAGATTGAAAATCAATGCTTTAGACAATGGTTGGCACCAGTTTGGTGGGTTGGAGATGAGGGGGAGCACTGAGTCCTAGAGGGTGCCCAGGAGGTGATTCTAGGATCAATACAGTGATTCCAGGATCAGGGCCATTGCCTTTTGCTGGCTCTTAAGAATTCAGCATCACCAATGCTTGTTCAATTAAATTCAATTGTAAAATTTAAATTTGTGTTGAAAAGAAAATGTTTCTTTACCCAGCGTGTAATTACTCTGTGGAACTCCTGGTCACAGGATATCGTGGTGGCGCCTGGCCTAGATGCCTTGAAAAAGGAACTGGACACATTTCTAGAAGAAAAGTCAATCACAGGTTACAAACCGGGATGGGTGTGTGCAACTATCTGGTTTTAGGAGTAAGCTACCTCAGGCTACCAGGTGTAAAGGAGTGGCACCGGGATAGAGATCTTGTTGTCTTGTGTGCTTCCTGAGGAGTCTGGTGGAGTGAGATACAGGAAGCTGGACTCCATGGGCCTTTGGCTTGGCTCTTCTGATGTTCTTATATTTTATTTACTTTATAATTAAATATACCTGATTGGGAGAAGGGATGGAGTGGCGACTTAGGGTTAATACTAGCAAATCAGTGATTTTTGTCAAAAGTGTAGGAAAGGGAATAAATATTTGTTATTCTTCAGCTCTAGACTTAAATAGTAGTATTATGGTGGGGGGTAGTGGTGTTGGGAAAGGGAAAGGAGGATGGAAGTGAGAAGGATTGGAGAACTGGAACCTACCATTCTCCTTCCACTTCATCTCCCATTCTCTTTTCCAAGCCACAAAGTGGGAGAAGCCGACACTGGCACATCACCAGGGAGGGGCAGCATTTGGCACACCTCCTCAGGTCTGGGGAGGTCTGGGGCCGGCCCCAGGGTTGAGCATCGTGTTACACAGAGGAATTTTACAGAGAGACAGCTCTGGAGTCTGTGGGCCCAGCAGAAGTGTCTTGTGGCATCTCAAAGACTAATGCTGATTGGGACAGAAGCTTTGGTGACCCAGAACCAATTTGAGCAGATATCCTCAGATGGCATACAGAGAGATATCTTTTCCTTTGTTTCCAGTTCTTTGTGTGTATGTTTATATAGATCTATCCTCTGCCCTGGAATGGCATTGGGGGGCAGCCAGGTCAAGCTCTGGCCCCCCACTCGTCACACACCTGATCAGCCTGACCCCAAAACTGGAAAAAGCAGTAGTACCCAGGATGCCATCAGGCAAGTGCCCAGTTACCTAGGAACCCCCAGCAGCTTAGCCCTGATCACCTGCTACAGGTTGACTGAGTTCCTTTTTGCATCACAATTAATATAAAAAGTTAATTTAAAAATTTTTCCAGCTTTATAATCATTTACCGGGTCTAAACTGCGAGTCCACTGGATTGAAATGTATGTTTAATGTTCATGGTGAGTAAATATACCGAAGAATTTAAATGCTACTTAAATATGGCGGCTCTCAAACACCTGAAGTTTATCTTATGTGGCTCTTCTGTTAAGTTAGTTTGGCCACCCCTGCTTTAAGGGGTGCTACTCTTATATTTAGCAGGAGGGGGAGTAAGTCTGTTTACCACCTGCAGTGGCTGTTCGTTGGTGTTCTTTGGGGTTGTAATAACCCTTTTTTAGATCGGAGAGCACTTTTGCCTTTGGGAATGAACCACTTAGAGAATATTTTCTTGTGGCTGATGAATAGCAGTTGGTAAATGTGTGTGATATAAATACATGTGGACACGTGTTTCATTTTATGAGTAGAATATTCAGACTGTATCATGATAGAACATTGGAAAAGCCTTTGATGTTTGTTTGATTGACATGGGCTGAGAGCTTGCTTACATCATTCCTCCCCAACCTAAAAATAAAAGCATCAAAAATGGTTTTGCGTTTAGTCGTTTCATTAATTGATTACAAGAAAATAACTTTTAATTACCTAAAATCCATTCCTCAGCCTCAGTGTCTCATCTGTAAAATGGGATTGAGGGCATACTCCACAACAGGGCTATTATCTGGAGGCAGAATGCATTGCAATTGAAAAGCATGATATAAATGGTAAATATTTTAAGGGTACATTTGTTCCCAGTCTGCCCAATGGGGTAGCAAAATTGCTGGCTGAAGTCCAAGAAGCCCGGGGGGGGGGGAGGCACAGGAAGGGGAATAGGATATGACATGAGCCAGCTTCCCTGATCCCACCTGCCTCATGGGCCTGGTCCACCCTCTCTCCACCTTCCCACCTCCCAGAAACACCCCCCACCCTCCTCCGCACCACACAGCAGCTCTGGTCCACTGGGCACAGCTCAGGATCTGGGGACAGCGCAGGCCTTCCTTCCAGTGCAGCCTACCTGCAGGGTGCCACAACCCTGCTTTACGGCACAACTGCGCCACCCCAGGCTGGCACAGCGGCCGCTGCAGCATAAGGCAAGTATAGGATTGCGCTGTCAGTCATTGCGAACACTGCAGATCTTAAGCTGTTGTACAGCAAATGCATGCCAAGCAGAAGTGTGAATCAACAGAGCTGGTGGGTCTATTTACAGGCTCCGGAGCAAATTTTGTGAGGTTTTACTCTTTAAAACAAACTTAGGAGTTTATTACTGTTGTCAACTTTTATTGCTTTTTCCATTTTTGAACATGAAACAATTACAGTAAATTTAAAGAACACTGGAAGCTTCCGCATCCCTTTCGCCAGTGATGAGTTTTATGGCTGCTTTAAAAATGCTGAATGTGTTTTGGTCATGGCGATGCCCAAATGTTCTCCCGGTTTCATTTTCAAGCCAAGCACAATACTATTTGTGCAGCAGAAATATCCCCCCCAATCCCCTAAATTGTGAGTGTCTGCCTCTTTTTGTTGTTTAGACACCCTGCTCCTTTCTCCCATGGCACCCTATTCTTCCCATGATGGTGTTTTTATTCTTGCTGAGTCATGTGGGTGACCCCAGCCAAACAGTGAGGATGTGGTGAGCAAGGAGGACATGACTGTGTTTTGTAGCCAAACACCTCTGGCCACCTTATGACATCACGGAGGGGCATGTTTTCTTGGATCAGTTACATCATGGGTTATATCAGAATGCCAGATGCAAGGGAGGGCACCAGGATGCAGGTCTCTTGTTGTCTTTTGTGCTCCCAGGGGCATTTGGTGGGCCACAGCGAGATACAGGAAGCTGGACTAGATGGGCCTATGGCCTGATCCAGTGGGGCTGTTCTTATGTTCTTAACTACAATTCCCAGGAAGCCTTGCAGGTCTCTTGTTATCTGGTGTGCTCCCTGGGGCATTTGGTGGGCCGCTGTGAGATACAGGAAGCTGGACTAGATGGGCCTATGGCCTGATCCAGTGGGGCTGTTCTTATGTTCTTAACTACAATTCCCAGGAAGCCTTGCAGGTCTCTTGTTATCTGGTGTGCTCCCTGGGGCATTTGGTGGGCCGCTGTGAGATACAGGAAGCTGGACTAGATGGGCCTATGGCCTGATCCAGTGGGGCTGTTCTTATGTTCTTAACTACAATTCCCAGGAAGCCTTGCAGGTCTTCTTGTTATCTGGTGTACTCCCTGGGGCATTTGGTGGGCCACAGCGAGATACAGGAAGCTGGACTAGATGGGCCTATGGCCTGATCCAGTAGGGCTGTTCTTATGGTCTTATCAGCGATTTTCAACCTTTTTCATCTCATGGCACACTGACAAGGCACAAAAATTGTCAAGGCACACCATCAGGTTTTTGACAATTGACAAGGCACACCATGCTGCCAGTGGGAGGCTCACATCCCACATTGGTCCTACGAATTCCCCCTAATTCCTGTGGCACACCTGTGGGCCACTCGTGACACACCAGTGTGCCATGGCACAGTGGTTGAAAACAGCTGAGTTACATGGAGGATTTCCAAGCCAAATAATTAAATTTGTAATCAGAGACAGTCGGGGCTGGTCTGCAAATGAGCCCCTGAGGTCAGGGCAACTCAGTGGCAGAGGTAGACACCATTTCCACCAGCTGCCCGCACGCTTACCCATTAATTGGTAAGGACCACCTTACACTCACGCACACCCCACCCACCCAACCTAACACAGGGGTTGAAGACTTGAACTGCGAGAAGTTCCAATTGTTCAACCAAAAGGCAGGGGACACTGTGACTGCTTAAATATGAGAATGCAGAAAAGTTTTGGTACAGGGTACAAGAGACCTATGGGGGTTATTCACCCCTCTAAGTGGAGATAAGGGCCCGATCCTATCCAACTTTCCAACACCAGTGCAGCCACAATGCACCCCCTGAGGTCTGTTGGGAACAAATGTTCCCATACCTCGAGGTGGCCTCTGTGACTGCCCCACCATCACAGGATGCAACGCAGGCCCCATTGGCACAGCTGCAGCGGCACTGGAGAGGTGGATAGCATTGGGCCCTCAGTCTAGTTCTGAGCCTCAGACAACTTGGGAACCTTAAGTGAATAAGAGGAAGACACTTACATCAGTCAGATCTGGCAGTGTGCCAACATCACTGAGGGCAGACAAAGCCAATTAGGAGTGAGAGTAAACGAAGCCAATTCGGAGTGATGGTGGAGTTTTCTGAATAGGTAAACACTTTTCGTCCTTCATGAAGCCATCTCTGAAGACGGCCACACTTTGCATCTCTGCTCCTCCCTGGAGCTGTAATGGTTGTCTTTTTGGTGCTTAACACACACACAGAAACTGTTTTCTGTTTACTATGTTGCAAGATGTCTTGTTGTTCTCATGATGGACTCCAGGATCAGATATTAAGCAAATGCGCACATTCCTGGGCAATTTATATGACACAAAGCCCCAGCTCAGTTTGTCTTGTCTGCCAGTAAAATGGTTTTTATTGTTAACTCAAGAGTTCAAAGTTTTTGCCACAAAGGTCTCTCATTCCAATCCAAAGGGCTTGCCCAGACAAATAAAGATAAGAGATGCCAACAGAGTATCCGAAGAGTCCCGACCTTTATTCCTCTGGCCGTCCAGAGCAAGAGAAAAAAGCCTTCAGATGTAGCAAGAATAGCCAAGCAGGCTGTCAGCACACAAAATGAGATATGGATCCATCCAAGACATCTGTCTTTACTCCCTAGAAAAGTTGAACTTAACCAGTTCTATTGGGATCAGCATTCTTAGATCTGTTCTAATAGGGCTGCCAGGTCAGATACACACAAAAACCTCAGCTGAGGTGCCCGGTTGTGATGCCATATCTCTTGAAAAACAGGAGGGGGGGCTGACAAACCCCATGTTGCCAATGACATGGGTGAGCAAAAGGGTTGGGTTCCATTTATAGGTAGAGGTGGGTGAAATTGGTTTTATTTTTTGGTGGATTATGGTGTTTCCCAAAGTTAGAAGTGCAGAAAGCAGTGCTGAAGTATGTTTATTCCAAGGGCGCGTTTTTATAAATTATAACGATAAATTACAATTGCTTTAAAAGTGTACTAGGTGGGGCAGTGGTTCTCACACATTTCGCACCGGGACCCACATTTTAGAATGAGAATCTGTCAGGATCCACCGGATGTGATGTCATGATCGGAAGTGACATCATTGAGCAGAAAAAATTTTCACAATCCTAGGCTGCAATCCTACCCAGGAGTAAGTTCCATTTATTATTATTGTTAAAAAATATATATATATACAGAGTAGCTTGTTAAAAGTACAGGTGTGTAACATTTCCTCAAATGCAGTTACGTACCATGGGAGCATCAAGTTTAATATATTAAAAATAAAATATTGAAATGAATGGGGACCCACCTGAAATTGGTGGGTCCCAACCCACAGTTTGAGAAATACTCGGGTCGGGGGGGAAAGGTGGTAGAGTGTCAGCAGATGCAGCCACATGAATGTGGGGGTGTTCGAGAATGGTTTTATGCAGATTTGGGGGAGTTTGTTTACAAAAATGAGAAGTGCAGAAAGCGGTGTCATGTATTTTTATTTCATTATTACCAAAAAAAAAACAACACCCACCTCTATTTATGGGTTAAGCCAGCAGAAATCCAAGCTAAACATTAAACAAAATACTGGCTCAATAAGGGAAAACAAAGTTTACTTTTAAAAATATCCTAAGAATTCACTTGATGTCTTAATTGTCAGCAATAACAAATTCTATTTACATCTTAACATAATATCTGACTGGCTCCACATCTCACAAATACTGTTTTACACAAGCCATAGCCTTCTTAAGTTAACAGACAAAATAGTATCAATTCATAGGCTGCAATCATAGTCACGTTACCTGTGAATAAGCGCCATTGAACTCAGTGGGATTTACTTCTGAGTAGACGTGCACAGGCTTGGGCTGTCAACCCCTCTGAATCCTCTCCTCCAAAATCTCTCTTCTCCCTCCAGCTGTGGCTTCCTCAACCTTCATTCCACCTGACTGTAAACTTGAAATCTCTCCTACCAGCAAGAATGTCAATCAAAACACTCGCCCCCCCTGCTCGACATCTGCAGTCCCCACAAATCATGAAATGCATGGGTGTCAGCACTGCATTTGTAACTCTTGCAACAACGAAATTCACTCCCTCCCCCTTCCTTGTACTTTGGGTTTGAACCTACTCATAAAACCACTACATATTTACGTACAGATTATAATGGTTGTTTATTTCCCCCAGAATAAAACAGTCTTTACACAGGGTAAATCAGGTGTTTGGATCTTTTTGTATACAGCTGGGGTGGGCAAACCTTGACCCGCAGGCCATTTGCAGCCCTTGGGGAACCCCAGTCCAGCCCACAGGGAACCCCAGACTCCAATAAGCCTCTGGTCTGTCTGCATCAGTCTCTGCATGAGACTGTTGGAGTCCATACTGGCCAGTCATGACCGCCAGTCATGAGCTGTGGGCTATAGCAAGGCCTTGTATAGTCTCCATGTGTTTCTTCTTTTCCCTGGGCATTATTTAAACCCAACCCCCCCCCCCATTGCCTCTGAACTACTTATGAATCCATGTGTTTCTGGCTTGGTCTGTATGTTTTCACTATGCAAGAAGTGTGTGGCAAGCAGTTCAATGTTCTCATGTGGTTCTACATGCCTGTATTACAGTACTCATGTGTAGTATAAATAAACTCAGTAAAATTCATTCATTCATTCATTCATTCATTCATATAAGTTCCATCTCAAATGTATTCGTTTATGTGAATTTATTCAAATTTGAAATATAAATTCATTATTATTATTATTATTATTATTATTATTATTATTATTATTAACAGTATTTATATACCGCTTTAACAACTAAAAGTTCACAGAGCGGTTTACAGAGAAAAATCAAATAACTAAATGGCTCCCTGTCCCAAAAGGGCTCACAATCTAAAAGGATGCAAATGAATACCAGCAGACAGCCACTAGAACAGACAGTGCTGGGGTGAGGTGGGCCAGTTACTCTCCCCCTGCTAAAAAAAGGAGCACCCACTTGAAAAAGTGCCTCTTACCCAATTAGCAGGGGTAAATTCATTCTTTTCCCCCCAGCCCCAACACAGTGTCAGAGAGATGAAGTGGCCCCCCTGCCATAATGCCCACCCCGGCATACAGCAATGTGAAGGGTGTGGTCCCACCCACTGAACTCTCTTCTCCTTCACACTTCCTGTCCTGCTCTGTTCGCCTTTCCTTTTGGAATCCAGGAAGCAGCAGCTGACACAATGCCAGAGAAGGGGAAGCAAAATAACTGCAGGGAGATCACCGCACAACGGAAAGAAAACAGGCCAAAAAAGCAGACTCTTATTACATCAAGATGGCATGGGATCTCCAAGATCCCCAAAAGAAAGATTCCAGGCTCTTAGTAGCACAGGATGATTTATTAGCAAGTAAGCCAATTGCTTATTTGCTTAGTCGCTTGATAGAAATTTAATTTAAGGACCACCTCTTGGCACTTGGAGAACTGCCTTCCTGGGAGGATTGCAAAAATGCTCACTGGCCAATGCAGCCCAAAACGAAGAAAGAAATGGATTTTTTTTTTTAAATCCTAGAAGAGCTATGAAAAGAACCCTGGCATCAGCCCAGGTGTGTCTGTGTGTCCATCCTGCAATCACAGCTGTAATAAGGCTCAGAGGACCTGCAGAAAATGTCTAGCACCGCAGTAATACATCCACAGCAGGAGCAAGGCCACAGAACAGCAGGATTAAGATGCCAGAGTAATTATGACAAGGCATCTTGTCCCATCAGGATCCCATAGCTTGCAACCATTGGTGTACCGGTCAACTTTGAAGTCAATGGATTTGTTGTGACACCCTAGCCAAGGCCCACTAAGTCTATACAATTTTTAAAAAACCTCAACTTTTAATTTCTTCCATAGAAATTTTTTCTTTCACTTATTCCTGCTTTGAAACTTCTCCTGCTTCGCTAGCTGTGCAATCCTACATGTGTCTCCGAAGCAATCAGTCCCATGGTGTTCAATGGGGCCTACTCCCTCTGTTGGCAACCTTCAGTCTCGAAAGACTATGGTATCACGCTCTGAATGGTGGTCCTGGAACAGCGTCTAGTGTGGCTGAAAAGGCTGATTTGGGAGTGACAATCCCTTCCGCACCGGGAGCAGGTGCAGTCTGTCCCTGGTCTGTCTCCCTGGCTATGGGCCTTCCTTCTTTGCCTCTTAGCCTCAGACTGTTGGCCAAGTGTCTCTTCAAACTGGGAGAGGCCATGCTGCACAGCCTGCCTCCAAGTGGGCCGCTCAGAGGCCAGGGTTTCCCACCTGTTGAGGTCCACTCCTAAGGCCTTCAGATCCCGCTAGCTGTGCAATCCTACATGTGTCTCCAAAGCAATCCATGGTGTGGATCCTACATGTGTCACTACATGTGACATGTAGAATCCTACATGTGTCTCCATAGTGTTCAATGGGGCCTACTCCCAGGAAAGCAAGATTAGGATTTCAGCCTTAAAAGATCGAGCTCATTTCATCCCAAACAGCTTGGAACGTGTCGCAATCGTTTCCAAACGGGATTTGAAAAATCCCAAACAAATATAAGGTAGCCCTTGAAAGACATTAACATATGCCCGTAGGCAAATTTCTCAGTTTGCCTGCTGATGAACCTAGTGCTTGAACTTCTTCTCCTTGGAAGAAGTTTCAGAGGCTGCGACAAGTACTCCTGCTGATGATGTCACAGCTCCCGCCCATCCCTGCTCAACTATACCCTGCAAAAACTTCAGGAGTCCATTTAGATTTGGCCTGGGTCAGAGATGAGAATTAATTGGACAGCCCCCATCATTGATGTGAGGGAATGACAACTTCTTATACAGTGGGCCCTTGGCATCCAAGACGCTAATATTATAATGCCGTTGTACAAATCTATGGTAAGGCCACACCTGGAGTATTGTGTCCAGTTCTGGTCGCCGCACCTCAAAAAAGACATAGTGGAAATGGAAAAGCTGCAAAAGAGAGCGACTAAGATGATTACGGGGCTGGGGCACCTTCCTTACGAGGAAAGGCTACAGC
>NC_089834.1:8740132-8752379 GCF_035046505.1 Tiliqua scincoides
AGACATGCCAAATGTCACCACCCCACCCAACCATCCTGCAAAGCACCAGCCTCCTTTTGTTCTTGCTTTCTGGATTGGAAAAGCAGAACAGAACAAAAGAGGAAGTGTGCAGGAGAGAAGAGAGTAGTGGGCTAGAGTGTCTGCAGTGTTCTAAATATCATCAAAGTCGGTCATGTGGAACAGATCAATTTGTGGACACATTGGAGGCTCATTAAAACAAGCTCCAAGTGGGCAATATGCCCAAATAGTGCCTTAACCCTCAATGGGACAAGAAATTCCATTGTGTCAGAGTCTCTTTGTGTCAGGGTCAAATATACTCCAAAGTACGTATATAGAAACAACCATGTTGGGGGGTAGCCTTTAGCATGACACCAGCTGCAAGGGGAAAAAAAACCAATGTTTTATGAAATCTTTTCCTTTGGCACTGCAGGAATAAAACAGCAAAAGTAACAGAGGCTATAGTATTGTTGTTGGCAACCTTCAGTCTCGAGAGACTATGGTATCGCTCTCTGAAAGGTGGTTTTGGAACATCATCTAGTGTGGCTCCAGGTGCCCAGCTTTAAGGCAGGAACCTTTTCAGTTTTTTATTGCATGGTGCAGAGTTGTCGATCCGCTTGTCGGTTTTCACCCTAAACCCCACGCACCCCGTGAGGTTAACGGACCGTGGCGAGGTAATACCTTACTGGCTGGGGACTGCCCAGCTTAAGGCGGGCGGTAGCTGCCCAATGAGATGCAATGATCTCTCCCACCGTCGGAAGCAGCCCCTGGCGTCATGCTCTACGCCAATCGAGCGAAGACTTATAATCAGTAACTGCTGCTTCCCGTGTTGTGCCGACGCAAAGTTGGAGTGTATGGCGTGTTGGGTGTGTATGGCGAAGTTGGAGTGTCCTCTCCAGTGCGCGAAGTATGGAGGATAGGCTGTTACCCATGCAGCAAGTCCCCCCTCTCCACGTCACTGGAATGATCCAATGGAAAGGCAGAAGCCAATACGGTTGGTTCCAGCGGCGTCGCAGGAATTGCCAGAGCGTGACTGCGTACAGCCACAAACTGCCTCAGGGACTCCAGCTCCTGATCTTGCCTCGAGGTTGACTCCTGAAGCCTTTTCCACAACTGGATGTAGCCACAAGGCAGTGGAGGTTTGAGATCAGAGTTTTCCTTCTCTTAGATGAGCTGCCTTTCCAGGCTGACGAGGCTCATCTCATCTACCCGTATATATAATGTCTATAGTATAAGCCATTGTAATTACAATAATGAAAGCAACAGGCGCATGTCAGTTTCAGTTTCCCCCACAGTACAATGGGGTAAAAATGACTCTAATGCATGTCTTAGAATGAGAATCTGTCAGGATCCACCGGAAGTGATGTCATGACCGAAAGTGACATCACCAAGCAGAAATTTTTTTTTTTTTACAATCCTAGGCTGCAATCCTACCCAAACTTACCCAGGAGTAAGTCCCATTTACTATCACTATTAAAAACATATACAGTAGCCTGCTCAAAGTACAACTCTTGTCACATTTCCCCAATAAAGTCACATACCATGGTACAAATTTTATATATTAAAAATAAAATATTGAAATGAATGGGGAGCCACCTGAAATTGGCTCGTGACTCCCGACCCAGAGTTTGAGAAACACTGCTCTGATGCTTTAAGAGTAAACACCGCAGTTTACAATAAAATTAAATAACTACAAGATGAGGTTGAAGAATACATGAATTGTGAAATTGTCAAAAATGTAAGTGTCCCCCCCCCAACTTCTCTGATCCCAGTTTGATCCCACTATTCAGGTAAGGGCAAATGAATAATTCTAGATATGTGTGTGTGGCAATAATTATATCAACATCTTATATTCATATTTGTGTTGGCTCACTCCCAAGTCCTTCATAAGAGATTTGACATGTAGTTAAATGAAACCACTATGAACTGCTTGAGTATTATGGTGATTAAAAACATAGAGGCATTACAGACTGTTACAAAGTGGAAAACTACAGATGACCACATTCTGTACGTGGGCTGTGGGCTCAGTGGGACAGCATCTGCTTAGCATGTAGAAAGTCCTGGGTTCAAGTTCTGCCATCACTGAACAAGTGAATGCTTCTCCTCCCTTTAAATGGCTTGGCAGTACAATGGTGGGGGGGGGGAGGGAGATTGGAACTGCAGTTGGAGATCATGCCATGCTCTCCTTGTGAAATTTCAAAAAAATAAAAGGAAAAAAAAAATCTTATGCCAAAGTTTGTGTTCCTCGTTAACACAGAGTTTGGCTCTAAAATTAAAATACCTTAAGCTCATTACATTAAGGATTCATGCGCGCAGTTTGAGAACCGCTGGAGTGGACCAACCTAGCAATACTGGGAAGCACCCTTGTCTTTTTTTCACCTTGAAAAATAGGTTAAGGGCAAATAAGAGCCCTCAATCTGGAGTTTATCATCTAGACGAGCTTATGGGTTTTTTCCCCCTTTGGTCTCTCCCTTTCCCGCCCCCCTCTCTGTTCTGCTTCGCTTCTTGGCTTTCAATAGATCTCAAGGTCAGGCTGTTATTTGTTGCTAGGCCAGACTGGCAACGTCCTTCTTTAACAATGCTGCTATCATCATCACATCTGAGCAATGAGGACCACATGGTACGGCTTTGGCAGTGTTGCTAAGGGGGTTGCTAGGTTCGATTGATGTCACAATGTAAGGTATAAATTGCCTTCACCCTCTTGGCTCTTCCCTTGGCCCCCGTCACACAATGACCTACGAGATGGCACAGAAACGTTGGGAGCAATATAGTGAAGCAGAAAATGCTAAATAGGCCCTGAACTTGGGCAGCCAATTTCATGTTGGGTCTCCTGAAGCAATGCAGTTGCTTGCAAGTCTTCAGCCAGAACCCTGTTCTTAAGGACAGACACAGCCGTAAAAAAAGTATCTGTATGGGACAAGCATTCGGTTTGACCCACATTTGCCAGAAGAAGGCCACTGGTTTAAATCAGATGTGCATCTGAACATGCAACTGTCCAAATTTGGTGCTGTATGTGTTTTTTTAACATGCAATAAACACAATAAGAACTGGGCAAAAACTATGACGGGCAGAGGGCTTAGGGTAGTGATACATGAGATATTGTCCTGTGGTGCAAAGGGAGATGTGTTACCTGGGGCCGTGATGTCACTTCCGGGTTTGGCGAAGCAGCAACCACTCCACGCAAAGCTGAAAAGCGGTCACTGTGCGCTGTTCTGTGGCTGCTACGAGCTTCGCCAAGTCGCCTCGCTCCATTCTCACGAGCGCTTGTGAGAATCGGGCGCAGCGACTGCTTCTTAGAGCAAATGTATGTCGAGCTTTACGAACCCGGAAGTGACATCACAGCTCCAGGTATTTATAGGTGGTGGTGGTACTTAAATAATTACAACATTAGAAGTGGTATTTCGGGAGAAACGGGTTGAAAAACACCAGCTTGGGGACTTTGGAACTTGGCCTCTTCCGCACTTTAAAAACCAGCTGCACTCCCCCCAAGTGCGATTTTTACATTTGTAGACAACTTCCATTGAAAGCCAATGAAATATTTTGTCAGTTGAAGCACACCGGGTGCAGCTAGGATCTGAGCGACAATAGAGGTCAAGTACCGAAGCCACCCTACCGCATTTTCAGCCAGGTTCATAGTCATCCCCATGTGCTATTTATCTTTAAAAAAAAATAAAATCTAGAAGGCTGACTTATATGTTTGAGAGTCATGTCTAAGTAAGAGCCTGATTTACAGAGGAGAAAATGGGCCACCCTACCAGTTTTTAGACATTTCCAGTCCATTGTTTTGACAGATAACTCACCAATGAAAACAGATAGTACTGCTACCTCAAATCCTTCTCAATAACTTCCCTTGAATATCTGGCTTGGCTTCACCGATTTATGCTCGGTGCCCCTCAAAACGGTTAAGCAGCTTATAAAACAAAAATTAAGAGCAAAATCGGGCAACAATAACAATAATTGATAGCAGCAAGAAAAATACTGCTCACAAAAGGAGAACAACAAAATAACTCACAGAGATGTAGATTATAAATTACGGTCCAGCCATACAGGTGATTGCAGTAACCAGGTGAAGATCTACCAAAGCAGACAGGTCTTCGGCTGGTGCTGTAATACTAGCAGGAAGTGCAATAGCCTCACCTCAAGGGGAGAATCAGGTTCTGGGGTGCAGCCTTGTGATAAAGGGGTGTGGCTCTGGCAAAAGAGTGGAGCCTAATAGCATCCCTCCCAATGGCTTGAGAGTCAATGTTGGCAACTCTCCAAGAACTGGCATCCATCTCTGTGTGGCTACAGGAAGCAATCCTAGAGATTTTAACAGGGCCATCAAGAGGCTCCCACATTGCATTGCACCAGCAATACAAATCTCCAAGTACAGCTTCCATCAGGTCCTACAGCAGGGGTGTCAAACATAAGGCCCAGGGGCCGGATGCGGCCCGCGAAGCTTTTTATCCGGCCCTTAGGCTCTCATCTGCTGAGCAGTACTGTGGTGTTACTGCTGAAAGGGCAGCCCACATGAAAATTAGGCTCTCTCATATCTTGAAATATGATCAAGATTTGTATGTTTTCTCTTCTGTTGTTTGCAGCTAATAAGTTCTTAAGTGAGGAAAAAGTGCTTATTTTTGGTTAAGACCTGCTTAATGACATCAATTCCTGCCTAATGACATCACTTCCTCAGCAGGCATCATGAATGCTATTCAGCCCTCAGTATGAAACAGGTTTGACACCCCTGTCGTACAGGGATTTCAAACTAGATTGGGAATAAAGTATTGGACCAGCGTCCACCTGCCTTTGTTCCTCCTGCACTCTATGTTTCCAAAAGGAAGAGGGGTATGGAGCAGAAAATGGAGAGGGGAGTGATATGGCTACAACGTTCAAGACACACTGTCCTTTTGTGGCAACCCAGGGGAACTGCACCTCTGTGACTTGCTTCTCCAGCAGGGCTGCTGGTTAAGTTCTGTGGCTTGCCTCTCTGTCCCGCCCTTTGAATGTCCACAGTTGCTGATGGTCCATCCCTAACACTTAGCATTCATCGGCAACCTTTACATGACTGTATGCTGTAGATAAGATGCATTGACTTCTAGAGAAAACGGAAAGAGACAGACAGACTTGAAGAGAATGCTAGCAATGTACACAAACCAATTTTTTTTTTTCCAAAGCGTCTCCAAAATACTATAAGGGACAGTAGTTTCCAGGACAGATTCCAGTAAACTGGGGCGGTCCACGAGAAATAGGGATATTTGGGGTGTGACATGCCTTAAACCAGGGGTGCATAACATATAATGCCTGCAAGCCGAATGTGGCCCCCAGAAGCTCTTTATCATGTTCCTGTGATAACTGGGCTCTCCCAATGGTGCCTTTTCAGTGGTGCCACTTCTGCCAAGGCATCACTTCACAGACCACCTCTTAGCTGCTGTCCTGGAACGTGCTGGAATCCCTAGCATGTATGCACTGCTGAAACAGAGACGCCTGCATTGGCTCGGTCATGTCGTGAGAATGGATGATGGCCGGATCCCAAAGGATCTCCTCTATGGAGAACTCGTGCAAGGAAAGCGCCCTACAGGTGGACCACAGCTGCGATACAAGGACATCTGCAAGAGGGATCTGAAGGCCTTAGGAGTGGACCTCAACAGGTGGGAAACCCTGGCCTCTGAGCGGCCCGCTTGGAGGCAGGCTGTGCAGCATGGCCTTTCCCAGTTTGAAGAGACACTTGGCCAACAGTCTGAGGCTAAGAGGCAAAGAAGAAAGGCCCATAGCCAGGGAGACAGGCCAGGGACAGACTGCACTTGCTCCCGGTGTGGAAGGGACTGTCACTCCCAAATTGGCCTTTTCAGCCACACTAGACGCTGTTCCAGAACCACCTTTCAGAGCGCGATACCAGAGTCTTTCGAGACTGAAGGTTGCCAACATGTGCCTCAGCAGAAGTGGCACTGCTGAAAGGGCAGCCCACATGTTAATTATGATCAAGATTTGCACCTTTTTTCTTGTGTCATGCGCAGCTAGTGAGTTTCCTTGCGAGAACCAAAGTACCTCTTTTTGGTCATCATCTGTTTAGTGACATCACGTCCTGCTCCACGATGTCCCTTCTGACCCGCAGTGGGTTCCATGAATGCTGTTCAGGCTATGTGAAATGGGTTTGAAGACCCTGCCTTCACCAAGTACGACATGCTGATCATGTACCAGGCACAAGATGCACCTCACACAAAACAAGAAGGTGAAAGAAGCCCTCTTGCATTTCTTCCCGCCGCACTTTTGAGTTTAAGATGCTTGCATTCGTTCCGAGTCTTCATTTTTAATGGCTTTCCAACTTCATCCCATCCCACACCGAGTTCCCAGGGAATATTTGCGGGCAACCTCTAGGTTCCTGGCCAGGGTGGCTGATAATGGAAGTGTTGACACACCAGTCACTGAGGTGACAATGAAAAAGCTGACCAATAAGGAAGGGAAGACGAGAGAATGCAAAGAGGGGAGGCAACTACGTTTTTCCTCGAAGGGTCCCCCGAGGCCATCGTATCAGACAGCCTGTCAAACGCAACTGAAGCTAACTGTGGTGCTAGAAAAAGGACGCCAGTGCTCTGGAATTTCCTCCAGTGAAGCCCTCCCCTCTCAAACTTCATTTTTTTCCTTTTGCTAAAGAATACACCATTCCCCCCCCCCCCCGAGCTGGCATGCCAGGTCTTGCTCTCCCCCCTCCCCAGATTCAGCTGCAGCCCTCCATGGAATGAGATCTGGTATATAATCTATTATGTTCAGTAAGCAATAGCCTCAAGTAGTGGATTGACAGGGGGCAACTGCCACCTGCATCTGTCCCCACCATTCCGCCTCCTATCCTCTCTCTGGAGCTGAAAAGAAGGGAAACTGAGCAGAAAGTGTGGAGGAGGAGAATGTAAGGCTAGAGTGTGTCCGACCTTCTAGCCCAGGGGTGCCCAAACCCCGGCCCGGGGGCCACTTGCGGCCCTCGAGGCCTCTCAATGCGGCCCTCAGGGAGCCCCCAGTCTCCAATGAGCCTCTGGCCCTCCGGAGATTTGTTGAAGCCCGCACTGGCCCAACGCAACTTCTCTCAGCGTGAGGACGACTGTTTGACCTCTCGTGTGAGCTGTGGGATGAGAGCCCCCTCCACTGCTTGCTCTTTCACATCTGTAATGCAGCAGTGGCAGCAAAGGAAAGGCCAGCCTTGCTTTGTGCAAGGCCTTTTATAGGCATTAAGCTATTGCAAGACCCTCATTCATTAATACAAGTTCATCTTTAATATATTCATGTATGTAAACTTATGCAAATTTATTCTAATTTTAAATGTAAATTAATTCTTTTTTTCCCCCGGGCCCCCGACAGAGTGTCAGAGAGCTGATGTGGCCCTCCTGCCAAAAACTTTGGACACCCCTGTTCTAGCCCATCACTCACACCTCCACTCCACCGCTCTGCTCTCCTTCACACTTCCTCTTTCATCCTGTTTCGCTCTTCCTTTTTGAATCCATGGAGAGGAAGTTATGGAGGAAATGGCTGGGACAGCACCAGCAAGCAGGGCGGGGAGGCATTTGGTATGGATGGTGACAGTATAGCATATGACACTCTGCCTCTGGTGCAGAGACATTGTGAGCCTTGTCAACCAGAGGAAGGTCAGACACTGGTCCTGGCTGTCTTGGCCAGGTTCATTAAGAAGAGGGCAACGTCTGCAAAAGGTTCTGGGCAGAGACTCAAAAATGCATCAAGGCAGAAGAACAAGAGGAGAATCCTGCGGGAGCAGGCTGGGGCCTCTCCAATTCACATAGTCACATCTCCGGGAAGAACACAAAACAGGGCTTCAAAATCATGGTCTCCCTGTTGTCCACCTCAGCAGCCAGGATTCAGTGGTCAAGCTGAGGCAGACTAGGCACAGCGTCAATCCATCATAAATATGCAGCCACAATCAGGAATTAACAACCTATTGAAAGAAGTAGATCTGAACTGCCAGCTGGAAGGAGCCTGGAGGAGTTCCTGACTGCCACAGTCTAGGGGCCATCATTGAATAGGCCCTGTCCCTTGTGCTCACCTGCCACCTCTTTAAAAACAGAATAGGGCCTTCAATATTAATCCTGAGCGCAAGGGGGTGTTGCAAAATCCTCAACCTTGAGGAGGAGGCACCCGTGGGTCAGCACTCTCTACTTTTCCCATAAGTAATTCAGAAGTTTGAGGGGAGACAAGATATGAGACTCTCAGCACCAGTGAGGTAGTACAATGGGAGTGGGGATGCTGGCTTACCTGAGCTTTTCTGCTAAACATCACCCTCCCTCTCCATTGGGGCCATAAAGGAAATCACTGCCAACAAGCTCAGGAGGTACCAGATGACTTGGGGAAGAAAAAGGATATTTCCTGGCCCTATATAAGAGCTTTCCTGCACTTGGCTCTCCAGTCATAAGGAGGCCAAGTAAACTCTGCCCTTCTCCCTTGTCCAATTGCTCTGGAAGCTGGCCACCTGCCCATCCTTGACCACATCCATTCGCCTCTGGTCCTTGGATCTCTGTTATGGTAGCACTCCAGCAGCTTTATGTAGCCATCACCAAGATCACCTTCATGCAGGCTTACCTGAGTAGCAATGGCACCCACAGCAGTCTTCACCTGCCATCCACCTTCTTTGTTTGCCAAGCAAACCATTGCCTGATCGCATTGCTGCTAGTTACACAGCAGTTAGATTCTCCTTTTGGTCACCCTTGGGAGCAGGAGAGTCTTGCAGTGAGTCACAGCATCAGGTCAGAAAGTGGGGCAAGGCTGAGCATGAACTAGGCTAGAGAGACAGTCAAACAGGAGCATCAGCAACAATCATCCCCAGGCAAATGGCTTATATAGGAGACCAGGAAGTTCCACCCCTTGCTGGATACAACTGAGGCCCCAATCCAGCACCTGCATCCTCCCCTTGAGTAGACCTGGAGGTGGTAACATCTCTATCAGCCAGGTGGGTGCTTCCGAGACCAGGTGTAGACCTTGGCCCTGATTCAGTATCACCTCTCTTCCTGGGATCCCATAGGCAGGTGGGATGGAGTAGGTCCTGGTCACGGAGGATGAAATCAGATTTCAGGCTCTGAGAGTAAGAAAGTCCTATTGAAGATAATCAGAATTACTTCCAAGGAAACCTATATAGGGCTGTGCTGCAAATATTTTGTACTCATAAATATAAAGTCATTCAGAATGATGAATTTATGACTCTACAATTTAACGATGTATATTATGTATTTCAAAGATGATTTTTTTTTTAAATGGGGGACTTGTTCGCCCACACCCCCATTTTAAAAAAAAATTATTTTAAATACATAACGTGCTTTGAATCCGACACCTTATAACATCTTGAAAATGTTAAGCAAACCAGTGGCATTCTGATTGTTTTGCTGATCCAAGACTCGGTAAAACAGAATCCAATTTTCCACAAATGCATTTGTTCTCTGACGGAGAATAAATATTAATTTAACCGCGACCCTGTTTCAAGAATGCCGGCAAGTTCCAGAATAGAACTGTGCCACAGTTTGATTTGGAGTCATCCTAAAATGATTAACTGCACCCCTGTATCAGCTTGAAACAAGCACCAAACAGAATGCATGCACCCCCTCACAGCTTCTGATTTTTTTAAAAGTAACATGGAAAGATATTATTGTGTAAAACACACACTCATCCTGCAACAAGTATGGACAGATTTTTAGGCTCCTAAGAGCTACTTTGTGGGGTTTTTTTTTTTTTTGCTTGGGAACTCTGTATGCAAAATAGCGGATTGGGGAGGCGGTGCAAGTTTCCAAATGACGGTTTGGGAAGGCGGAGCCAATTGCAAAATACAATCAATTACCTTTTGGGTTGTTTTTACACATATAAAATTCTGCAATATTTCACGAGGCTGGGCTGGGATTTGCACTAGAGTTTGTAGAAATCCAGGAGAATAGATGTTTTTTTTAAAAAGAGTTCAAACCACCAAGGGCCCAATCCTATCCAGTTTTCCAGTGCCTGTGCTGCTGTGCCAATGGGGTATGCACTGCTTCCTGTGTTGGGGATACAGAGGCCCCCTTAAGGTATGGGAACAATGGGGCTGCATTGCGCTTGCACCGGTGCAGGAAAGTTGGATAGGATTGGGCTGCAAGGTGGGTGATGATAAGCCCTCGGGGGGATTCTGGATTTCTTTTGGAGCTACCTATATTTCTGGAGTGACCTTCTGCTCGCTTTTGCCCTACACCAAGGGTCTTCAACCTTTTCCGTATGAGAGCCACACCGCACATTTTACACATTTTCACGGGGTGAAAAAAAAAATCAGTTGTATAAATGAGTGAATGAAATTTAAATGAATGAATAAGTTTTACTTGGATCTTTCTTTTGAAATCAGAATGAAAGGATTCAGAATAAGAGAGAAATGTGACAATTACAAAGAAACAATGCTGTGCTTGTCGCAAACTTAGGGGGGGTTTGGGGTGCTCAGAGTTCTTGGTTCCTTAACCCTAGAGCCCTCAAGGCCCCCCCATCCAGTATTACTGCCACCACCCAGTATGTGCCAGTGCCTCAGTCCAGGGACAATGAGACCCTCTAGGCTTAACTCTATCCCTTGCAGGCACTGAGCTCTTACTCCAATTAAAGCTTCAGTCCTCAAGTTACTAGACCTCAATGAGCGCTTGGTAGCTTGCTGAACGGCTAGGCAGGATTCTGAACCTTTGTCCCCAACAGACAATGAAACAACTTAGTAAAACAGATTTTAGTTTATTAAGTACATCAGGTTACATAAAGCAGCAAATACTAGAGGCATAAACATCTAGGAAACATATCAGCAATAAAATAATAAAGCTAGCTGGCTATCTCTATTAATACCTATCTCTCACCTGGGTCAGCTTCTCTTGTAGATCTTTTAGCTCCAGGCTACCTGTGAGGCCAGATGCCCATGTTAGACAATGGAGCTCCAGCGTGCAGGATGTTGCACCCAAAAACTCTGCTCAGGAAGATGCGGCCACACCCCTTGGGGTACTCATTAGTAGACTTCTTATACTATTAGTGCTGAGGTGACTTCATACTTATCTAGACTGTCCAATCAGAACCTTCTCGGAGTGGATCTGGCTGCTAGTCCTCCTAGTTCTTACCCCTCCCAACTGGAGATCCACAGCTGCACCTCATCAGCTTGATAAGGCGCCTTTCTGTCCGCAGAGGTGCTAACATTCCAATGGGTTGTAATTCTTGTTGTCTGTCCTTTCCGGCCAGCAGAGGAGAGACAACAATCTTTGTGTCTGTTTACTCACATTCTTGCAGCTAGGAACTGCTAACCACTTCTCCATTACTGACTTAGTTTGGTTCAGGCTCCACATGCTAACCAAGGCCTAACATGTACATATCCATGGCAGTGCTTTAACTGAGAAATGATGTATAATGCGTAAAAATGTCAAACCTTAGAATCATGGAATCATAGAGTTGGAAGGGAACTAATAGGTCATCTAGTCCAACCCCCTGTCTGTAGCAGGAACTAATCTCCAACAGGTGCTTGTTGAGCCTCTGCTTGAGAGTCCACGACCTCCCTTGGCAATCTGTTCCATTGCTGAACCAATTTTTCCTGATGTCCAACTGGAATCTCTTCTCTTGCAGTTTGGACCCATTGGATCTAGTTCTACTTTCAGAGGCAGCTGAGAACAAATTTGTCCCTTCTTCCTTATGACAGCCCTTCAGGTATTTGAAGTGCTCTATCATATCCCCCCTCAGCCTTCTCTTCCCCAGGTTGAACATGCCAAGTTCCCTCAACCTTTCCTCATCGGGCTTATTCTCCAGCCTTCTGATCATCCTTGTCACCCTCCTCTGAACCTGCTCCAGTTTGGCTTCATCTTTCTTAAAGTGAGGTGTCCCAAACTGGACATAGTTAGCAAATGCTCTGACAAAAAAAAAAAAAAAAGTTGTTGGGGGCTGGATAAAAACTTGTAGCGGGCCAGATGTGTCCCCCAGGATGGTGGTCTGGAGACGCCACCGGCTTTACACAACTCCAAGACTTGTCGTCAGAATGAAATTGTAAAGAGATAAGCAATATGAATGAGATGCTATTACAATTTGCCACTACGACAGCCCAGTCAGAGGAGTCTTTTAACGGGCAGCGAACATACTGAACAAGACTTTAAAAAATGCATATTTTTGAGCGCCTTAACGGGTAGGCTGTTGAGCTGACCGTGAGTAAACAAGCACTCACAGTCAGGTTCCTTGTACAAAAGACATTAGGAAAATATAAGCAGGCACACACAATCACCCTCTTCAAAAGTAACAGCCCATTTGGTTTTGTTCT
>NC_089834.1:8752579-8770079 GCF_035046505.1 Tiliqua scincoides
AATTGTCCAATTTCGGTGGTAGCCCTGCTTTGTTTTGCCTTGAAAACGCCTCTCAATTTGGCTCATCAAACCAGCAGCCCTGGGCCCTCCTCTGAGCCGCCCGGCACCTGGTGGGTTAAGGAACTATTAAAGGGCTCCCTGGTGGTTGCATAGTGATCACATGACTGGACGCACACCATGTTTTTGCCTGTGCTCTGACCCCAGGCATGTAAACACAACCGCATTCTGGCAAGACATTGAATTCCCTGATTATGTAGAAGTTCTGGGCCGGCTGCCAGGCGGGAAGACCCTGGCTAACGCTTCCCTTGGCAAGACGCCCAGGTCTGCACTGACATGCCGGAGGTGGCCAGGGAGACACGCAGCCAACAGCAGGGGCAAAGCAGCGTGTAACGGCGGCTCACCGAGCAGCACCACTGCAGTGCTATGAGAGAAGGCACGCGCTTCCTGCCTTCATCCCCGTCCCTGGAGACTGACACACATTCCAGCACAAAACAGGCCTTTTTCTTGCTGCTGGCCAAAGCAAGCGCTTATCCACTCCTCTCCGGTGCCCCTCCAGCACTGATGGTATTTCCATCTCTTTCTATTTTGCACATAAATGAGGAGGAGGATGGTCTAGGTCAGGGGTGCCCAAACCCTGGCCCTGGGGCCACTTGCGGCCCTTGAGGCCTCTCAATGCGGCCCTCAGGGAGCCCCCAGTCTCCAATGAGCCTCTGGCCCTATGGAGGTTTGTTGGAGCCCACACTGGCCTGGGGCGACTGTTTGACCTCTCACGTGAGCTGTGGGATGAGGGCTCCCTCCACTGCTTGCTGTTTCACATCTGTGATGCAGTAGTAGCAGCAAAGGAAACGCCAGCCTTGCTTTGTGCAAGGCCTTTTATAGGCCTTGAGCTGTTGCAAGACCTTCATTCATTCATATAAGTTTATCTTTAATATATTCATTTATGTAAACTTATGTAAATTTATTCAAATTTTAAATGTAAACTAATTCTCCCCCCCCCGGCCCCCTACACATTGTTAGAGAGACGATGTGGCCCTCCTGCCAAAAACTTTGGACACCCCTGGTCTAGGTTCTCACACATTTAGCACTGGAACCTACTTTTTAGAATGAGAATCTGTCAGGACCCACCGGAAGTGATGTCATTGGAAGTGTCATCATCAAGCAGGAACATTTTTCACAATCCTAGGCTGCAATCCTACCCACACTTACCCAGGAGGAAGTCCCATTGACTATCATTGTTAAAAGCATCTTCATAGTAGCCTGCTAAAAGTACAGATCTGTGACATTTCCCCAAATGCAGTCACATACCACAGTAGCATCAAGTCTAATAAATATTGAAATGAATGGGGATCCACCTGAAATGGGCTCGTGACCCATTTAGTGGTTCCCGATCCACAGTTTGAGAAACACTGGTGTAGTGGTTTGGGAGTAAAGCTGCTGGTCTTTCTTGCCTCTTCTCCCTTTCCCTGGCTTTTGAAATGTGCCTGAAGATTACGGGGAATAGAGTGATATGCTAGAAAATCAGCACCAAGGTGGGCTTTGGCCAGGCCTAGCCTAATGACTGCCTGTTTAGGGGGTGGCATGATCATTCTTCCATGCGCTCTGAAAAAAAAACAGGGATCTGCAGAAAGAGCCAGGTGGTGTTGTGGTTTGGGAGTTGGACTTAGACCTGTAAGAGCCCAGTTCAAATCCCTGCTCAGCCACGAAGCTTCCTGGACCAGCCTCTCTCTCTCTCTCTCTCTCTCTCTCTCTCTCTGCCTCACCTACCTCACAGGGGTATTGTGAGGGGAGGGGAGAATTGCTAAGATTAATTCAAGCATCAGATCATGTGCACATTGGCATAGCTTTTCTTTTCATCAGTGCAGTTACATTCCCTGTTCATCCCCCACATCACCAATGCAATTATGTACAATGGTAAAACACTGCCCCCCCATTAAGCAATTTTAATGCCCAAAGGGCATCAAGGTCCATCAAGCAGCCACTTCTACCGCAACATCACCCCTGAAGGCTCTGCGCGCTGATTTCCAGGGGAAGCAGCTGCCCAGTGCAAGTTGCTACAGAGATTGGGCGTGAAAAAAGGAGGTTGCAGTGTGGAATGGTAAGGCTTTAACACTGCTGTGCCAAAATGGTTGGCAACCTTCAGTCTCGAAAGACTATGGTATAAGCCTACAGCACCCGGTCGTCCCAAGCGGTCTCCCATCCAACTACTAACCAGGCCTGACCCTGCTTAGCTTCCGAGATCAGACAAGATCAGGAGATAGTGTTCAGTATAGGGAGATGGCTGGCAACCTTCAGTCTCAAAAGACTATGGTAGAAGCCTACAGCACCCGGTATTCCCAAGCGGTCTCCCATCCAAGTACTAACCAGGCCTGACCCTGCTTAGCTTCCGAGATCAGACAAGATCGGGAGATAGTGTTCAGTATAGGGAGATGGTTGGCAACCTTCAGTCTCAAAAGACTATGGTAGAAGCCTACAGCACCCGGTATTCCCAGGTGGTCTCCCATCCAAGTACTAACCAGGCCTGACCCTGCTTAGCTTCTGAGATCAGACAAGATCAGGAGATAGTGTTCAGTATAGGGAGATGGCTGGCAAACTTCAGTCTCGAAAGACTATGGTAGAAGCCTACAGCACCCGGTATTCCCAGGCGGTCTCCCATCCAAGTACTAACCAGGCCTGACCCTGCTTAGCTTCCGAGATCAGACGAGATCGGGCATGTGCCACATCTGAGATAATTATCATTGGGCATCGTGGGCCAGAGTTTGGAGACTCCTGTTCTAGCCCATCACTCTTCTTTCCCCCACACTTCTCTGCTGATTCATTCACTTCTTTTGAAGAGGCTGTGCATCTTTCTTTACCCATAATGCAATGCCCCCCAACGATGGAGAGTCTACCACTTTCCCAGGTAGGTGGTTCCACTGCTGAAGAGCTTGTACCCTCTAGAAGTTCTTTCTAATGAAATCTCCCTTGTAATTGAAAACCCATTTGCCCTGGTGGTCCTCCCTCCAGAGTAAACCAATTTGCTCCCTCTTCCACATGACAGCCCATCAGATATCTCTAGATAGCTATATGTCACCTCTTAACCATCTCCAAATGAAACATGCCCAACTTCTTGAACCTGTCATCATAGAACAACACGGTGTCCAACATTCTGTAGACACTTGGGGATCGACACTGATCGCTGGAGATATTCCATCCCAATTCGGGGTGGGGGGAGGTTGTCAACCCTATTGCTCCGTGACCTTAACCCAGAATCCAGTTCCTGGCCTGACTTGCATCTCCAACTTGTCACCCCATCTTGCAACCAGTCTGTCCTTGGGGGTCAAACAGTCCAGAAGTCAGGATGGTGTGGTGGTTCAGGAGATAGATATGAAAGATTCAGATTCACATCCTGCTCAACCATGAAGCTTCTGGGGGGAGCTAGGGCCACTCTCTCTCTCTCTCTCACCTACCTCCCAGGGTTGTTGTGAAGGCAAAAGGAGGGATATGTACACTGACCTGAGCTCTGTGGAAAAATAAAAAAAAAATCAATAATTTATTGAACTGGTAACTGGTCTTGAACTGGTAACAGCCTCTTCATTCCCTTTAGGTACTCTGTAAATGAACAAGGGGGGAGGCAGAAACCCGGCCCCAGCACTGCCCTTCAAAGCTTTCAGCTCATCACCAAAATGCATTCAGAGCCCCCACATTCACCAGCCACACTGAAGGCTGCAAAATGATCTCTATATACACCAGGCATGGTGTGTGATCACCCCCTAATCGCACCGAACTGACTCATTGTGTCTGCCATAATCGTGATCCCTGCCGAGTGAACCTGGGGTTGCAGTACAGCTAGGACGGGCATGTGAGCCACCGAAGCCTACCAAATTAATCCAGCTCCAAGATAATGGGAGGGTGGCAGCCAGAGAAGCCTTGAAAGGGGGAGGGGGAAGATAGCAGCTCATTTTCATGACAACGGCCACCAAGAAAAGGAACTGGCTCTCCCAAGAGACTTCCCAGGGCTTCCAATCAGAACAGGGATGGAACGCTGTTCAGTTCAGCAGAGGGGACCGGCCTGGAAGCCTATATTGTCTCCGAAGCCACAGTCTCCGAAGCAAGCAACCTGCCAGTTCTCCTCCATTGGCCCAAATTGGCTGGTGGTTTAAAAATCCAGGATGCTGGGAAGAGAACGGTGAACAGTTGCGGTGACGGTGGTGATTGTGAGGGAGTGCAAATGTGCATGTGTGTGTTTAAAATCAGACATACTTTCAGGATCCTTCTTGCAATAAGGGGCATGTGTGCAAAAGGTGTGTGTGTGTGTGTGTGTGTGTGTGTGTGTGTGTGTGTGTGTGTAACTGAATATTCAGAATCCTCCATTTGATTTCTTGGTTATTTACTTTCATATCCCACCTTTCGTCTCAAGGAAGCTCTCGAAATGTAACTGGAATCCACAGAACCCCATCATAAAATCATGCCAAAATTCAAACCACAGTCAGAGAGACGGACAGCACAGTCCAATGCACGTCTACTCAGATGGGGTAAGATCCGTTGAGTGCAATGGCCCTTACTCCCAGGTAAGTGTGCATAGGGTCATACCATGGGAAACACAACATCAGCGGGCACCAGTCGTTCTCCTTGTTGAAAGAGGCATCTACTGGACAAAATAAATAAGCCATTATCTCAGGCAGAAGACTGCTGGAGGGATGCCCCACTGCCCATGTGCCTGCACCCACTTTCTGGATTGGAATAGGAAAAGGAGGACAAAGAGGAAGTGTGGGGGACAGAAGAGTGATGGCTGGCAACTCTCCTGTCTTTCAAACTACCTCTTCCTTTCTGCCCCCCTCTTCCTTTTCCAACCCAGGGCGTGAGAGGCGCAGAGACCAGCACATCAGTAGGTAAGAACCTAAGAAGAGCCCCGCTCGATCAGGCCAAAGGCCCATCTAGTCCAGCTTCCTGTATCTCACAGCGGCCCACCAAATGCCCCAGGGAGCACACCAGATAACAAGACCTGCAAGGCATTCTGGGAATTGTAGTTAAGAACATAAGAACAGCCCCACTGGATCAGGCCAAAGGCCCATCTAGTCCAGCTTCCTGTATCTCACAGCGGCCCACCAAATGCGCCAGGGAGCACACCAGATAACAAGACCTGCAAGGCATTCTGGGAATTGTAGTTGAGAACATAAGAACAGCCCCACTGGATCAGGCCATAGGCCCATCTAGTCCAGCTTCCTGTATCTCACGGTGGCCCACCAGAAACCTCCAGAAGCACACAAGACAGCAAGCTACCTGCATCCTGTTGCCATTCCCTTACACCTGGCATTCAGAGGTAGCTAAGTGGAGCATCATCATTAGACATGCTGACACAGGCACTGAGAAGTCTTGGCTCAGCCCTGGCAAAGACCCAGACCTGATCTGGACATCCTTTCAATCTGGACAAGGCTGCTGGGCCCAGGGTGGGGGATCAATGCAGTCAAGACTGCTTCGGTCATGACTCTTGAGTGGCACATCCTGCAAAGCAGAACAGATCCCTGCGTTCTGCGATGGCAGGAGATAAGCAAACGCCAGGAGGCTTTCATCCAAGCAAACCTGCACGGGCTTGTGCTGTCAGCCTGGGGAGCCTTTCTCTAGCCTGACACATGGAGAACATCATCTCACATCAGTGACTGCTACAGAATGAGACAGCCGCCTCATCACCTCTGGCCCCCATATCGTTCTAGCCACACTGCCAGTTGCCACCTCTTTGTTTTGTCGTGTTAACTGTCCGAGCGGCCCAAATGAAGCGGTTGCCGTTTTATCGGCCCTGACCCTTCTTCCTTGCCGCTTTGCAAGCCAGCATTTTTTCGATTGCCACCGTCCTCGTTCTCGGTGATCAATGGCATTGTGATTCCTTGTTGAAGAACCAGAGCAAAACTTGTCTGTTGAGCACAAATCAAGGCTTTGGGGCATAGCTATGGGGCTATGGTGGCATCTGGTTACCATTTCTGGCCACTCATCAACGAGAGGAGGGTGGCTCCTTGAAATGCTTCATTAGAGGGCTTTGCTGCCCCCCCATCCCCCGGTATGTCAGTGGAGAGTGTCATGAATATGTACAGTTTAGGCCTAGGTTAGCATGTGAAGCCTGACCCAAACTAAGTCAGTAACGGAGAAGTGGCTAGCAGTTCCTAGCTGCAAGAATGTGAGTAAACAAACACAACAAGAGGAATATTTTTAAAACAGGACATCAGCACAGCTGCTGTGCCAGAGGTGCAGATTTTCGAGGACTGTGTACAGATGTCTAGAGATGTCCCCCAGTCTGCAGTAGCCTGCCCACCTCTAGTAGCACTCTTCCATGCAAAACTAAGTGAGTGCTGATGGCTTCCGCTTTTGTATTCTCCAGCTGGTTGAAGAAGAGAAGGGGAAAAGCTGGTGCACATAGTGGTTAAAGACTCGCAGCCCAATCCTATGCATGTCTCTTCAGAAGTAAGTCATGTTATAGTCAATGGGGCTTAGTCCCAGGTAAGTGTGGATAGGTTTGGGCTGTCAGTTGCATTCCCGAAATAACGCAAGTGTATCTCTATGGGCACCAGTATAGTACCAGTACTGTACAGTACAGTACCAGTACCAGTTTAACCTGGGCCACTTTATTATACACAAGTGACAAATTTTTAAATCATGAAACCTGCCGAGCACAACGTTTGTCCTCACAACAACTCTGCAAAATAGGCAGTGATGTGCAGTGAAGTCTCGGGCTGGGGAGGTCATGCCACAAGGCATTTTGGGGGCTACCCAGAAGTTCCAGCACCTGCAAAATTGCAGCAGATGCTGCGTCGGAACTGCCGCAAGCTCCAGTCACTTGGAAAGTCAGAGAGTCTCTCTCGGAGCGACTAGAGCTTGCAGAAAGCGGTGGCTCAGCCTCTCTCGTGATCATGCAAACACCCAGACACTGGATGAATGAGTGCGTAGTCACAAGGGAGGCTGAGCTGATAGGACAGGGGAGGCCCTGCCTCCCCTGACCACGTCCCTCGAGATAGGTGAGGCTGAGAGATCGTGGCTGGCCTGAGTTCACCCAAGAAACTTCATGGCTGAGCGGGGTTTTGAACCTGGATCTTCTAGGTCTAAGTCCAAGTTCAGAACATGCAAAGGATCCGGCCATAAGGGATTTTTCTCAATTATAATTACGGGCCCAAAACAGAGATGCCTGCGTTGGCTCGGTCATGTCGTGAGAATGGATGATGGCCAGATCCCAAAGGATCTCCTCTATGGAGAACTAATGCAAGGAAAGCGCCCTACAGGTAGACCACAGCTGCGATACAAGGACATCTGCAAGAGGGATCTGAAGGCCTTAGGAGTGGACCTCAACAGGTGGGAAACCCTGGCCTCTGAGCGGCCCGCTTGGAGGCAGGCTGTGCAGCATGGCCTTTCCCAGTTTGAAGAGACACTTGGCCAACAGACTGAGGCTAAGAGGCAAAGAAGGAAGGCCCATAGCCAGGGAGACAAGACCAGGGACAGACTGCACTTGCTCCCAGTGTGGAAGGGATTGTCACTCCCGAATTGGCCTTTTCAGCCACACTAGACGCTGTTCCAGAACCACCTTTCAGAGCGCGATACCAGAGTCTTTCGAGACTGAAGGTTGCCAACACAATCCTATCCAACTTTCCAGTGTTCCCAAGGAAAGGGAACAAACATTCCCTTATCTAAAGGAGGCCTCTGGAGCTGCCCCCCACCACAGGATGAGCCCATGCCCCATTGGTTGGCTGCACCAGTGCTAGAAAGTTGAATGGGATTTGGCCTGTAGCCTCATATTGGCACATATTTTCTTTTTCACATTTTTATATCCCCCTTCCTCCAAGGAGTTCAGGGTGGTGTACATAGTTCCTCCCCTCCTGCTCAGCCACGAAGGTTGCTGGGGGCCCTTGGGCCAGTCACCCCCCCCTCAGCCTCACCTACCTCACAGGGCTGTCGCGAGGACAAAACAAGCGGAGGGAACCATGTACAACTTCTTGAGCTCCCTGGGCAAAGGGCGGCGTAAAAATGTGAAAAACAAAATAAAATCTCTCCCTATTGCCCTGCAGATTCCTGATCTTGTCTGATCTCGGAAGCTAAGCAGGGTCAGACCTGGTTAGTACTTGGATGGGAGACTGCCTGGGAATACCAGGTGCTGTAGGCTTCTACCATAGTCTTTCATGACTGAAGGTTGCCAACCATTCCCTATACTGAACACTATCTCCTGATCTTGTCTGATCTCAGAAGCTAAGCAGGGTCAGGCCTGGTTAGTACTTGGATGGGAGACCTCCTGGGAATACCAGGTACTGTAGGCTTATACCATAGTCTTTCGAGACTGAAGGTTGCCAACCATTTTATCTGAAAACATCAGAGGAAAAGTTGAACTCGAGATGTGCCGTGTTGAGTGGAGAAGCATATACCAGCTGAACTGCCCTGTGGAGATACTGAAAAAGGAGAGACAGGAAGGAAATTAGGAATTGTGCGGCCCACGGTCTTCTGCATGGGAAGTTCTTTGTTGATGATGACACTAGAGTCCTGCCAAAGAACCTAATGAGAGATTCATGAGAGAAGAGCCTATGGTTACACTCCATGCCTCCCACAACTGGTAGCCTCCCCCTTTAGCTGGTCCTAAACCTTGCACAGTGAATTGATGATGGAGATAGGAATGATTATTCTGCCACGGCCTTCCCATGCAGCGTATTTGGCTGGCACCAGAAAACCGGGACAAGAAGAGCAAGGTGATGTTGGGGGGGGGGAGAGATCAGAGCCTGCAAAGTGCAAAGGGGCAGCTGCATTTTGGTTAACAGGAGCTGCAAGGAGCAAGATCTCCCACTTGGGGAGATCTTCTGCCCCAGAACTACTGGAAGTCCTCTCAGTGCCCTAATTTGGCACCTGCAGGGTAGAGACAGGGAGGGATTTGCTCTTTTCCTTCATGCTTTTTTCCCGCTGAAAATTCACATTATAAAATTATTTATTACTTTAATGATGTCATTATTCAATGCGATGAGCCAGCAGTAGGCGCCAAAATTTCCCACAGTGGCCTCTTTGGAAACCCCAAAGCCGCTAGGGGGTGTGCATACGTGTGATCTGTGTTCATCTCTCTGGTAGATGTGTGCATGTCCAGAGGAACTCCCTAGGTTCACATTAAACACAGATGACCTCCCCTGTTCTTTGATTTTGGTTTCATATTTTTGTATTTCGTGGCTCAACCAGTAATGTGGGTCTTTTGGCTCACGCTTCCAACCTTCTCGAGTAGAACATTATTTTCTTTGCTAGAGGCAGGAATGTTCTTGGGTCGACTTGCCCATGAGGCAGTAGCCTTAAGTGGTGAGTTGGCAAGGTTGCCTTCCCTCCTCCAGTGCTCCTTGAAAGGAAGAACAGAGAGGAGATGTAGAGGAGAGTTGGTGGGCTAGACTGTCTCATTTTGGCACATTCTGGCCCACCACTCTTCACTCCCCCAGACTTCCTCTTTTGCTCTGTTCTCTTCCTGTTCATATGCAGGAAGCAGAAACAGAAGCATCACAGAGGGGGGAGGTGGGCAAGAGGTGGGTACCCCTGCATTACCTAAGACAACCAACTCAGTTGGCCTCCCAGATGGGGCAAACCTGCCTCATCTTGGGGGGCAACAAATTCCATACGTTTATGACACATGATATAGAGAAGGCTTCCGTTTTGTCTGCTTGGACTCGATTGCCAGTTGGACACCCAAAAGTTTAACTGAAAGACTCTCCTTCCACTTCGTCCACAGCTGTTCTCGATCCTATGTAAAGCTCCCACTGATCAAGCCTTTCCCCCCAAGCAAAGGCACTCCAATCCCCCCTCCCCGATCATTCCAGTTGAGCTCCTCTGTACTTGATTTCTAACTGGGGATAATCTGAGGATTGTGGGTCTGGCACAAAGGGACATGCCCATATTACATTGCTACCTACATAAGAACATAAGAACATAAGAACAGCCCCACTGGATCAGGCCATAGGCCCATCTAGTCCAGCTTCCTGTATCTCACAGCGGCCCACCAAATGCCCCAGGGAGCACACCAGATAACAAGAGACCTCATCCTGGTGCCCTCCCCTACATCTGGCATTCTGACTTAACCCATTCCTAAAATCAGGAGGTTGCGCATACACATCATGGCTTGTACCCCATAATGGATTTTTCCTCCAGAAACTCGTCCAATCCCCTTTTAAAGGCGTCTAGGCTAGACGCCAGCACCACATCCTGTGGCAAGGAGTTCCACAGACCGACCACGCGCTGAGTAAAGAAATATTTTCTTTTGTCTGTCCTAACCCGCCCAACACTCAATTTGAGTGGATGTCCCCTGGTTCTGGTATTATGTGAGAGTGTAAAGAGTATCTCCCTATCCACTCTGTCCTTCCCGTGCATAATTTTGTATGTCTCAATCATGTGCCCCCTCAGGCGTCTCTTTTCTAGGCTGAAGAGGCCCAAACGCCGTAGCCTTTCCTCATAAGGAAGGTGCCCCAGCCCCGTAATCATCTTAGTCGCTCTCTTTTGCACCTTTTCCATTTCCACTACATCTTTTTTGAGATGCGGCGACCAGAACTGGACACAATACTCCAGGTGTGGCCTTACCATCGATTTGTACCTAGAGATGCTCTTGCAGACATACACACACCCCCCCACATTGTTCTTCCTTTCCTCCAGCCTTTGCCCTTCCATTTCCTTTTTCCTGTCCACCTCTTTGCCGACAACACACCTGCTGAATTATTTACCAGCCCCACTGACATAAGAACCCGCAAAAGACTGGCACGTCAGAGCCACAGGAGACTCTGCCCAGGAGAAAGAACAGAGAGGGAAAGAGGAGGAGGAGGAGGAGGAGGAGGAGGAGATGCTTAATTAAATGCAACCTGCCCCCCCTGCCCCTCCACCAAATAAAATGCTTCCAGGCAAAACCTTCTGGGAGAGCCAGCCCCCCCCCCCCCCGTCACCATGGCACCTGGAAAAGACAAGCTGAGTGCACGGCTAATGGCTTCTGCTGGAGAAGTGCGGGTCTTTCCCAAGACCGTTTGATGCTATTCTGAGACCCACGTGGTCCTGCCGTGGGGAGATGCTGCTGCTACTCTCTCTCTCTCTCTAGTGTTGTGCACCAGGATGGAGCAGCAAGTCTGTCACAGCTGAAACATCTTTTCCCGGTGCCAGAGCTTTCGTGTGCCACATATTGGAGCATTTTCATTCATGCGCCTCGGCGTGTGTCTGTTGTTCTTACTCTGCCAGGTGGTGCTAATGGCCTTAATGAGAACGGGGGCACATCATCAGATCACTGAATGGTTAAATGTGCCATCTCCCAAGACACTCCAATTATCAGACACATTTTAAACAGGCAAGGAGCTTAGAGCGCGTGCTGGCACCAGCAAACCCACAGGATCTCAAAGGGCAGATCTATCAATGGCTCCTAACTCTAACTTCAGTGGCGGTGTGCCTTCAGCTCCTGCTTGTAGCCTTCCCCATGGTTGGCCACTGGGAAACAAGACTCTGTATTCAACGGGGCTTGGGAATGATCCACCAGGATTTGTCTTATGTTCTTATGATCTGCGACCATCTTTTCCTTTCTGTAGCACAGGTGGGGAAAGGCTTTGAAAATGCATTCAGGCTTCCTCTTAGCTCCAGGTTGTCCACCTCATTTGAAAGCACTCTGGATTCCAGAGAGCCAGGATGATGTTGTGATTTGGGAGTTGGAGCTAGACTTGCAAGGTGCGGGTTCAAATCCCTGCTCAGGCATGAAGAGTTCTGGGTGACCTTGGACCAATCACTCTCTCTCAGCCTCACCTACCTCACAGGGTTGCTGGGAGGACAAAAGGAAGGAATCATGTACACCACCCTCGGTGGAAGGGCAGTATAAAAATGCGGGGAGAAAATTCCACCTTGGATCTACCCAGTGAACTGCATCATAGGAAAATTATGGTGACCAGAGAGCAGGGTTATCAAGTCTCAGCGCATGACTGAACGGTTCACAGGTGTAGAGTGAGCCTTCACAAAGCCTGAAAGAGGAGTGAAATGCCAGGGATATGAGAACCAAGGAACGGAGGAAATCAAGGAAGAGCTGGTGGAACACAGTGCTCAAGACCTGAGCGGCCAAGTCCAGGCTTTCAAATCTTGCTCCTGCCACAAACCTGTTAGGTTCAGGGCAAATCGGATGGGTGGCCTGAGACAGGATGATGCTCAGGCTCTACACTGGCAGAGGCAGAAGAAGGTGTCCGCCAGAGGTCTTGTCCCACCTCACCTCATCACTGCTTCACCTCTCCACCTCCTGCCTCTGTGCCTGCCATTTCAAAAAGGCGGAGCAGGCAGGGGAAAGAGAGAGGGAAGTGGGAGGAATAGAGTGGAAGGCTAGAGTGTCATCAGTCTAGCCCAGCCATTTTCAACTGGTGTGCCGCGAATGGTCCCCAGGTGTGCCGCAGGAATTTGGGTCATTTATCAATAGGACCATTGGGGGATATGAGCTTCCATTGACAGCACAGTGTGCCTTGTCAATTGCCAACAAGCTGATGGTGTGCCTTGACCAGTTTAGTGCCTTGCCAGTGTGCCGCAAGATTAAAAAGGTTGAAAATCACTGGTCTAGCCCACCGCCCTCTCTGAATTTCAAAAAGGCAGGGAGAGGGAACCAGGAACCGGGGGGGGGGGAGAGGATGAGGAAGTTTGGAGGGTAGATGTTGGAATCTGCAAGGCAGGGAAGGTTAATGGTTGTTGAGCTCTGTGCGCCCACATTTGCAGTGGGGGAGGGAGGCAATTTCTGTCTACTTGCTGGCACCAGGGGCTTGAGCTGGGCCTGGTTAACCCCTGTTTTTCAAGTCTGTCTTGTGGCATGGGGATAATATTATGTAGCCAGAAGGGCTACATCTAGAGAAATAAAGGCAAAACCTTTTGCTAACTCAGAAATACACATGCAAAATGTTCTGAAATAAGCTCTTTTCTGATGGGCTTGAGAGGGTTCAGACTTTGCTCCATACACATCCCTAACCGTATCCATCAGGCTCCTCTAGAGAGACTAGGTGCAGCCTCAATTCCCCTCTCCCCCAGCCACTGCTAGGTCTTGCCCTTCTTCTTCCAGGCTCCCCTCCACTCTTTGCAGCTCAGACTCTGAGCTTCAAGAGACCTAAGAGTCCTGCAGCCAGATGTTCTGGCACCCACCAGGTTCAGTCCTCAGCACCTCCAAGTGCAGCTTGAAAACAGAATCCTAAAACCCTACAAAGCTGCTGCCGATCAGGGTCGACAATCCCGATCCTGCTGAACCAACCCTCAGACTCACCTTGAGGTCATGGATGCATACCTGCTTCCCATATCTCTACGGGGTGCCTAGATCTGTCAGAGGTTTGCTGAAGCCAGTCGGAGCAGACGGAGCCAAAGTGAATGAAAGAGGAGCGCATTTCGGCCTTGATCTTTGAAACCCGCGAGTCTGTTTGAAACTCGTTTGAATCCCCCGAGCAAAAGAAGAGTCCTGATTTGTCTGGTTTGAAGAGTTTTAACTTCTCTGCGGTTCTCCCCAGCCCATAAATTTGCACCTGTCACCTGCAGCTGGGTCTCTGCATGCCGAGACCCGCTTCTGCACTGATGGAAAACCAACACCAGGTTCACCAAAAGGTTCTCCAATCCACACCCAAACCCCATGTGCCAAAATGTCGCAAACAGACAAAGACTTTGGATGGTGTTCTTGCTGCTTTTCTCAGGGCTCCAGGCATCAGGACGAGGGAGCTTCCTAGTGAAGGGAGCCTGGCGGAAGCCGCAGGAAGCTCAAGATCGACATGCGGATATCAGGGTGATCTGGGGCAGATGGATCCAGGTCTCAGGCTCACAATCGCTTCCACAACAGCACGTGAAATGAAATTGCAAAGAAAAAATGGCCAACATCTCTGCCGTAACTGTAACACCTGTGCTTTGGTTGGCTGCCATTGACCAAGACTCTGTGCAGCAGAGCTGGTCCAAATCAGAGATTACATTACAGCAGTGGTTCTCACGCATTTAGCACCAGGACCCACTTTTTAGAATGAGAGTCTGTCAGGACCCACCGGAAGTGATGTCATGACTGGAAGTGACATCATCAAGCAGGAAAATTTTTCACAACCCTAGGCTGCAATCTTACCCAGGAGTAAGTCCCATTGACTATCATTGTTAAAAGAATATACATAGTAGCTTTTAAAAGTACAGGTCTATAACACTTCCCCAAATGCAGTCACATACCATCTTAGCATCAAGTCTAACATATTAAAAATAAAATATTGAAATGAATGGGAACCCGCCTGAAATTGGCTCGTAGCCCACCTAGTGGGTCCTGACCCACAGTTTGAGAAACACTGCATTACAGAGATTACATTACAACCCCCAATATGCAGCCAGTCAATATATAGATTTGTCCTTGTAGAGGCAGGTTGCAACTCACTGCATGCTATGGATCATTTGGCTCCATCCCTTGAGCTGCCATCATGAATTTGGCTCCAACTGGTGGATGGTGGGGGTTCCAGGAATGAATCAACATCTATCCCCAAACACTGTTCACCCCTATGCTAAGACAGAGGGAGTTGCCCAGTTTGGGGGCATCAGTTGTCCCTGCCTAGAAACAGCTCAGATCCCTTCAGGACTTGTTACCCGGCAGAGTGCTGCATGAGGATGGAGGACTGAGCTGTGAGCCATAACTTGCATGCATTTGCCCCTGCAGAAACACAGGCCAACACACATTGTGCTGCCTTAAATGTTAGACCAATCCCTAGGTATATTTGCGGAGGCCTATTCCAAAAATGACATTGGTTTTGCCCTATCACATCTAATTTCAGACATGTGGCATAGCTTCTTCAGTGCATGGTTCAGGCAGCTTCCTTGTGAGGAAACCATGGCCTAGGCTTCCTCATGAGGAAGCTGCTTGAACCATTATGGGGCTATGCTGTATCTCCAAAACTAGACACGATAGAGCAAAGCTGATGCCATTTTTGGAATCAACAGCCCAAATTCATATAAAAACATCAAATCTTAGGGGGGGGGGAAGTTTCTCTGACCTTCAATTTTGCAGGCCTGTGATAATTAAAGACAGCAGAAGAGCCCCACTGACTTAAATCAAGAGCTCATCCAGCCCAGCATGCAATGGGGCAACCAGACACTTCCGGGCAGGCCAGTGTTTCAGGTTGTTGGGTAGCCCTGAGGCTATCCATCCATTACGGGTTACAAGCCATGATGTGTATGCGCAACCTCCTGATTTTAGAAATGGGCTATGTCAGAATGCCAGATGCAAGGGAGGGCACCAGAATGACGTCTCTTGTTATCAGGTGTGCTCCCTGGGGCATTTGGTGGGCTGCTGTGAGGTACAGGAAGTAGGACTAGATGGGCCTCTGGCCTGATCCAGTGGGGCTGTTCTTATGTACCCATGGCACTCCTCTGCTGGTGCACCAGGCACTGTCACCAGCTCCCAGGGTACAGGGGGCAGCATGGAAAAGTAGACTCTTCATCAGTGCCCGAGCTGGCCAAAGCCTGATTCCACCCCGAGTAAATCTCTCCCTGCTATTCTTTTCCAGCAACTGGGAATCAAGGGTCTGACCTTGAAGGGTCCAGGCAGCCACCAAGATCCCTACCCATCCTTCATACAATAGGCAAGGTGTGTTAAAACCCAGGGGTGTGTCATACATAAGGTTGCAGGCTGGGTGCAGCCCATGGAAGCTCTTTAATTCTTGTGCCCAACGTTACATATATGCAACAGGGATCAATACGCGGGCTGGGCAGAAATGGGTTAATGGCATCATGTTACCCTGCACATGCCTGATCTCGTCTGATCTCAGAAGCTAAGCAGGGTCAGGCCTGGTTAGTACTTGGATGGGAGACCGCCTGGGAATACCGGGTGCTGTAGGCTTATACCATAGTCTTTCCAGACTGAAGGTTGCCAACCATCTCCCTATACTGAACACTATCTCCCAATCTTGTCTGATCTCGGAAGCTAAGCAGGGTCAGGCCTGGTTAGTACTTGGATGGGAGACCGCCTGGGAATCCCGGGTGCTGTAGGTTTCTACCATAGTCTTTCCAGACTGAAGGTTGCCAACCATCTCCCTATACTGAACACTATCTCCCGATCTTGTCTGATCTCAGAAGCTAAGCAGGGTCAGGCCTGGTTAGTACTTGGATGGGAGACCACCTGGGAATACCGGGTGCTGTAGGCTTCTACCATAGTCTTTCGAGACTGAAGGTTGCCAACCAACCAACAGCAGGCAATAATAGAATGCTATTTGGCCTGGGTATGAAATGAGTTTGACACCCGTGTAAACTACTAGGTTAGACATCCTTGGCCGATTGCACAGTCCCCTCCCTCCCATCCTTCTAACCCAGGGTGGGGAGCCACACAGATCCTCCTCCACAGGTTTCTCTGCAGCCGTGCCCCTCTCTCCAGCGCTCTCAGATTGCTTCACCCCTTAGTGCTGGCAAGACGCCGAGCTTTGCGAGATTGATGAAAGAAAACGCCATCACACTTTCAGAAGCCTGGAAGGTGGTGAGGATAGAGCTGGGCCCGAGGCAGAGAAGATCCCGAACTTGCTTCTGTCTCAAGGGGAGAGGGTTGGCACTTTTGAGATGAAAGCTCTCTGGCTGGGAACACCTCGCCCTCTGGCGCATCACGGCTCCTTGCAATTTATCGAATGACAGAGATGACAGGTGTTTGGTAGCCTAGGAGGACCAATTCAACAGGGTCGATGATGGGCCAGAACAGCAGCTTTCTTCACCCAGCGTCTTGCCTCTGGGGAAGGGGCTGCAGCGCAGAGGGAGATGGGAGTAAGGCAAGCTGGCTCAGTTTGTTGGGGTTTCATATAAGCATTTGCAGCCTACCTTACCACCCTATCACAAAAGGGGCCCAAGGCACACTACAGACAGATCAACTAAAGTCCCAAATACAAGAGCATCTTGGATAATGAGATGAACCAGCCCACTCAGGAAGCAGCAACTGTTACCCTGCACATGCCCAATCTTGTCTGATCTCGGAAGCTAAGCAGGGTCAGGCCTGGTTAGTACGTGGATGGGAGACCGCCTGGGAATACCAGGTGCTGTAGGCTTATATCATAGTCTTCCAAGACTGAAGGTTGCCAACCAGCCCACTCAGGGTAGACCAGGGATTCCCAAACTCCTTACCTTGGTGACCCACCGCCTCTGCTGCGGTGGATCTGGGGCGGGTCAAGGCCAGGAAGCTACAGGGTAATATAGCACGTGACCTGGAGGTTGCTTCCAGCTGACTTTCTTCATTGGCTGCATTGCACCGTGTTTTTTTTAAGTGTGTCTCACAACCCCCTGGTGGGTCGTGAGCTGGTGTTTGGACCAGGAAGCTGCAAGGTTGTCCAGGGTGCAACATGGCCAATGAAGCGGGTCACCAAACTTTTTCACCCTGGTCATGCCCGTGACTCACCAAAAATCAGGTTGCACCCAGTTTGAGAAACACTGGGGTAGAGTGTTCTGGACAGATGGATCAAGAATCTACTGATGAAGGCAGGTTTGTAGGCTCACCAGAGGCCTTACTTCAAGAGCCCTGATCTCAAGAGATGGCTCAAGCAGCAACTTGGGAACAACACCT
>NC_089834.1:8775079-8962579 GCF_035046505.1 Tiliqua scincoides
TCACCTGTACCAGTTGAGATACACGTATCCACCACCAAGGTGAGATTTTCAGTCTGTGGTTGCAGCCTATGTGGGTCAAGGAACAACACCACCCAAGATGAAGGGAACTAGTTAGAAACTTGTTGATTGTTGCCAGAGCCTCTAAAATGGGTATACCCACGTTCACATGCACACCCACAAGTGGGAGATGCTGGAGACAGAATGGGGTAAGTCAGAAGGCAGGTTGCTAGATTGAAATGAAGGTGAAGGAGTTACGGTGTCTTGTTTTCCACCATCCAGGATAATTCAGTAGGGAATATCATTCTGGTAGTACTGGATCATATCATAAGTCTTGCTCCTAAAAGAGGAGAAAAAAAATGAACAGAAGAAAGACATTGAAGAGCAACAGAGAAAAATCCCACTACTGGCATCTAAAAAGTATCTTTGATGGTCCTAGAGCCGACAAATTTATTTTATTTTTCATGTTTCTATACCGTCCTTCCTCAAAGGAGTTCAGGGTTGAGTACATGGTTCCTGCCCTCCTTTTGTCCTCAGAAGAACCCTGTGAGGTAGGCGAGTCCAAAAGTGACTGGCCCAAGGTCACTAGGGAAATTTCACGGCTGAGTGGAGATTTGAACCTGGATTCTCCAGGTGTAAGGTCAACTCCTGAACCACTACATAATCCTGGCTCTCATTCTCAAATGCAAGAGATCAGAGGAATCTTCTGTCAAGGAGACTGGAAGCTTCAATCGGCTTTAAGTCATTTCTGCCCAAAGTTGCATATACACAACAGGGATCAATTGTGTACCCCTGTGGGCTGGGCAGAAATGGGTTAAAATGTCTTCATTAAGAGTGTTTTTCTCTCCTGCAGGCTGCAAACTGGCCACCTCTGGGCTAAAGGATGACCAAAACAAAGAGACAAACCTGTTGCTGAGAAAGCAGCTCTGAATGATCTTGATGATGAAGTTTGCAGCTTCTCGCTCTGTCATGTTGGGGCTGAACCTGTTCCTGTGTAGTCAAAGCGACAGGAGACGATGACTGATAATAATAATAATAATAATAATAATAATAATACAGGTATTTCTATACCGCCTTTCTTGGTCCTCAGATTTCTCCTTAGACTTTATTCAAGACGGTTTACATAGGCAGGCAAATTTAAATCCCCGTAGGGATTTTTACAATTTGAAAGAAGGTTTCTATCTTTCAAGAAACCACAACATTCAGATGTTTCTTTCTTGATCTGGTCGCACATTCTGGCCTCCATCCTCCCACGCTCAGAGCAGATGGAATAGCTCGGCTCAGCTTGTCAGCTGCTTCAAGGTCGCATGGTGCCGGTGGCCTCGAACTGGTGACCTTCGGATGTTATCTTCAGGCAAATGGAGGCTCAACCCTCTAACCAGACCTCCTGCCCATGGACCGATGCTGCCATGAGCAAAAAGCAAACCCAAAACAAAAACCCCACAGTCATGACAATGAAACTGTAAACATCTAATTTCCTCTGTTTATATCCTGCTCTTGTTCTGTGGAAGTTTGGTTACTGGGTAACTTGCAGCTGGGATCCTACATGTGCTTTGCTCAATAGGACTCACATCCAAGTCTGCACACATAGGGCTAGCCCAAGAACTGCTGGCACAGAAGGAAATGCACAAATGCTGCCCTTCCCCAACTACAGGAAGACGTACCACTTTCATTCCTCCCACTCCCTGGACTGGACAACGACGAGGGGACAGAGCAGAAGCAGGGAGAGGAGAGTAGTGGGCTAGAGAGCTCTAACGCACCACTCTCTTCTCTTTCATACTTCCTCTTTGGCCCCACCCCCCTCTTCCTTAACCTTGTCCAATCCGTGGAGTGGGAAACAGCCACAACAATGCACAAAACTGGTCTGATGGAAGTGGGCACACTCTTCCGAAGTGAACACCAGTTGGCCTCCAGGATGGGCCAGCCCCATGAGCACAGGACTGTAGCCTCCGTTTATTTATTTGCAAGTAAGCATCCAATTATCTAATTCCTGCTCTCTAAGCACCACTGTTGGATTAAGTGGGTTCTCTGTTCCAGGACCCCTACAGATACCAATATCCACAGATAATTAAATTAGGAGGGGGGGAGATGCAGCACTGCAATACCTTACCTGGGGGCTGCATGCGACGTCCTCAGAAGCCTCCTGGACGTGACCAGAAGTCAAAAGCATGAACCGAAAGTGACTTTTGGTTGCATCTCAGTCCTCTGAGACCCCTGGTGCTCAAATCCACAAATAAGAACAGCCCACTGCATAATTCCTATCCTGCCAGGCTTCCTGTGTAACTCAAAGCAGCCTCCAGCCTGGGCATGAACCATACCCAAATCTGCTCTGCTTCAGCAAGGCTGTTGCAGAATTTGCCACCATGCCCTATTCTTAAAAAGCATGAGTAACTCACTTTAACAGCTTGATTGTCTGCCCTCGGAAACAGGGCAGCCCTGTGTCCAGCATCAGAGTCACCAGGGAGACCACAGCGTCCATGTAAGGCCTACAGATGGCAAGAGAGAGAGAGAGAGAGAGAGAGAGAGAGAGAACACGTTGAGACTATTCCTGTTGCAAGAGACAAAGAATTCAAAACTGGAGGAACTCAACTGGGAACAGGTCACACCTTATTACTGTAATTAAATCTATACCGTGTAATCCTCCTCCCTCTGCTGACAAAGCTGGGCTGCTGCCCGCAATCTGTCACTCTAATGAAATTACTGCAACAACAGCAATTCTGCTCCTAGGGCCGTGGAGCTGCCAAGCGATCCCTGCCATAGCTGGAAGAATGGCCTGCTGCAAGATGGATGAACTGCCTCAAGGTGGAGTTACTAGGAAACCACATTTGGACACCAAGGCACATGGCACACTTCTCGAAACATACACTGGATCCCTGGATCCAGCACCTGCAGATTTGACTCGCTGTGGATACAGGGGGAAAGCCACTTTGGGTTTGCTTGTCAAACTGGAAGTGGCCATGGATTCGCATATCCGTGGGGAAGCTGAAATGGATCCCCCACGTATATAAGGGCAGACTGTACCCTAAAGATGTTAAGCGTGAAAGCAAGCACGGCAGACATGCATGTCATGTGGAAGCGCTGAGCAGGCAGCCAAGTTTCGACTGCAGCTCTGAGTTGAGTGGACGGTCGGTGGCAAATTCACATCAGCCGCCACAGAGCAGGTGATGTGGCCCAGGATTCTCTGGGAGACCGCACCAGAATGTCTGCCTCAATTAAGCCATGTGCAAGAGTACAAGATGGAGAACTTGAGTGTGTGTCTGTGGCAGTGATAATACTCCTCCAACGCCAGCATCTACTAACCTTGCAAAAAGTTCTGGGCATTCAAAGATTTCTCTTTTAAAGAAACACTCAAGCATTGCACTTCAGAAGCTGCCATTTGCTCACCAAACCTTTGGTCTAGATGTAGGTGGCAATGTCTAGGCATTGGTGTGCCACAAAAAGTCTGCAGGTGTGCCACAGGAGTTTGGGGCATAGTGGTTAAAAATCACTGAAAATCTCTTCTGGGTTCTGTGACTCTGTTTTCAGGGCAACTGTCTGTAGTAAGGAATTCTCTATACCTCTCTCTCTGTCAGATCTAAGTTGCGGCAGAGGAAGAGGGACAGATAATTCGTTACTACAGACAGTTCCCCTAGAAACAGAACCACAGAATCTGGAAGAATCTCCCGGGAGCCAGAAGCAACATCATAAGAGATAAAGACTGTAGAGAAGACCTCAGAGGTCAGTGTGCTGTGAGAATTAAAACAATGAAAATCACTAGTCTAGGCTGACTGGCAGAGGCTCTCCGGGGTTCCAGGGGGGTCTTCCCCAGACTCAGAGCCTGGAGACACAGCCAAGGACTAAACCTGGGACATTCAACATGCAAAGCAGCTGCTTATCGCTAAGTAACAGTCATGCCCCCAATTTAAATTTTGCTGCACATCCTGATTTCGAAGTTGTGCTCCAGGTTCCTTTTGTCTGTGCTGCTTAGGGCCAATTCAGCCATGACTTTTAAACCCACACTGTTTTTCAGATGGATGTTGACGGGTGCGTGTAAATATAAGTTGGGGTTCGCTAGATGGATTACTTAAGTATCAAAACAAAGGAAAGACACTGGCAAGAGGCCTGTGGGTAGAAATGCGTTAACCCTCCATCTAAAAACTCACGGGAAAATGTTCTGCTCCTCCTCCTCACCTGACAGCCAGGTATCCCCTGACACACATCTCCATGAACCACTTGAAAGGCGTCGCCTCCATTTTCCCTCCCATGATCATCACCATCTCGTCCGTCAGCTTGATATCGGGCTCCCAGCCTAGATTTCCACCAGGTGAGCTCTCAAACATGAAACCAAAATCTGTGCCAGGAAGACAAAGGGAGACTGAGCCAATCTGCCCTCTGGAGGGAACCAAGTGCTTGCTCCTTTCCCCAGCACCAAGTTTTTTTTCTTCACTCAGAATCAACCTCTACAGCCCGCCACAAACTGCTGACTTCAATGTATGCTTGCAAAGTATACACATCTGGGGGAGAAGGGGCACAATTCTGAAAAACCTGCTGGTGGGACGAGGGTTAAGCATCCCTGCAACTCAATTTTGCCAGCAAGCTACTTTGCCGGTGGATAAAGGATGACAAGGAGGAACAGAGAACAAGGATGACAACTCACCAATGTGAATGAGGTGCCCGTGTTTGTCCAGCATGATGTTGCCATTGTGCCGGTCCTTAATCTGAAGCAGGAACAAGAGGAGGCTGTAGGCGGCCATGCTGCGGATGAAGTTGTAGCGAGCCTGCATAGGGAAGACGCCAGTGACACTTATCAAGGAAGAAGGGAGTCAAGAAGTCACTAAGAAACTAGAGTTGTGGGGTAGAATGGGAGAAAGATACAGTGGGCCCTTAGTATCCATGTGGGATTCGTTCCAGGATCCTCCATTGATACTGAAATGGGGGGGGCGGCATTGCACCACCACAATGAATTACCTGGAGGTCACATGTGGCCTCCCAGCCTCCTGGATAAGACCAGAAGCCACTTTGGGTTTGCGCCAGCAGCTTCTGGTCACAGTTGGAAGGACCTCTGTGGTGTGGGCTTGGTGTCCGCGAACGCTGAGCCCAAGAATGAGGCGGGCCCGCCGTAACCAAGGAAACCAACTATCTGAGCCATAATCAGAAGAACTGATGAGCACTCTGTCAACGCTGTAGGTCGCCTGACCCCCCCCCAATTCAAGAAACTTCCTGAATGCCAGGACTTCATCTCACTGATGATTCCAAGTTGAGCTCATGGACCAAAACCAACCAAAACTGAGCTCATGGGTCAGCCACTTACGACCCAAACCACGCAACATGAAAAGAGCACAATGTGAAATAAGGCCCGAAAAATGGTAACGCCACAAGGAGACCTAATATAATAATCTGTGAGGAAATCAGGTGCTGGGAACACAATCCCTCCCCCCCCCAGGTTTCTGCCAAAACTTCTCAGCTTGGATGGCAAATTTGGCCACTCTAAACAGACATCTATTTAATGATCTTCGGCTACTCACTGAAACTCAAAGTGGTTCATCCCTCTTGGTGACAAAGGACTCATGATTATATCAAATAATACTTATTTCTAACCCCACCTTCCCCCTCTAAAGGGAGGCGCACAAGAGGGCTTTCCGCATGAGCAGCACAACATCAAAACATCCTGACGTTACAAGAGCCAGAAATTCTCATCAGCAGCTGCACGAAATCAATTGACACAAAGCAGGAAAGGTTGGGCAGAAATGTTTTTGGACGCCATTGGTCAGCAGTGGGTTCGTAAGAAATGGGTTCTAATCAAGACGTCTCAAGCAAAATATTCCTGGTCTTGCCTAGATTGGGTTGTGAACAGAGAAGATGTGACACTATCAACTCTGCTGGACTGTCAGCCTGTCACGGGAAGAGCCAACAAGCCGGTTCCATCAGCCCCAAATATGGGGAAGGGAGAGATATGAATAATATTCCTGGATTTCTTGGTAGGATGTTTCAACTCAAGACATTTTTCAGTAACTGAGTCAGCTTACTGACAAGATTATTGGTTTTAGACACTGAGTGCAGCACCACAGTTTATACACACAACATTGGGGAGTTCTTTTAAAAATGCATCTAGAGTCAGCATCTCCCTCTGCATGGGGCAGACATACTTTTTGGAATGCCAGGGTCGATTCGTCTCCATACTGCCGGGTGAAGTAGTCGTACATGCCGAAGTCGGTTTGCCTGCCCAGCTGGTCACGGGACGTGCAATCAGGGATGCACTGGATGACACCACACTGGGAGAGAAGGAGAGAGAGGCATGAGTGACTGGATGGAACTGAGAAGCAATCCATGACAGCTGCTATGTGCCAAAAGCCTGAGATCTACAGAGCCTGAGTCTATCAACGGTCACTTGAAAAACAAGTCCCACTTGGCTAAATGTGGGTAGCTTGAAGATAATATGCACAGGACTGTAGCCATAAGTAACAAGCAAGGGATTCATGTCGTCCAGCTGCATTTCTGACTTATTCTTTGCAAAATAACTGAATGGGCCACACTCTGGTCACACACGCGGAAGACCAGAAATGGCTTTTGACATCCTCCTCCGTTTCAAAAGCAGCCAGCCATGTGGCAGGAGGGATAACAACAAGCAAAACTCAAATCCTTCTGGGGCTTGTCGAATTTTCATGGTTTTCCTTCTTAGCCAATATATACTTAATTTCCCACATTTTTATACCACCTTACTTCCAAGACGCTCAGGGAGGTATATATAGTTCTTTTGTCCTCACAACAGTCCTGTTGGTAAGACTGGGAGAGAGGGAGAGAGAGAGAGAGAGACTGGCCCAAGATCACCCAGGAAGCGTCATGGCTGAAAGGGATTTGAACCCGGATCTTTCAGATCTAACTCCTGAATCACTACATCACCTGGCTCTCTCTCTCTCTGAAAATGTTGTAAAGGCCTGAGCTTCAGAAAAAGGTGTCCCCCTTCCAACTGCATCAACTTCTGTGTAGCCAACTGAGTAGGTGGACAGTTGCCCTCCACCAATACTCACCCCTGGAGCAGTGGCCACCACTCTGTAGGGAAACACGTACAGGTCGAGGCCAACCAGCTGAAATATATTCTTGAAGAGATCAATGATTTGTAAGGCCAACATGTCCTGTCCAACAACAGAGGAAGGGGGTTTTAGAGGGGTCTTGCACAGACATCAATATATCCCTCTAGTGCAGGGGTGTCCAAAGTTTTTGGCAGGAGGGCCACATAATCTCTCTGACACTGTGTCGGGGGCCAGGGAAATAAAGAATTAATTTACATTTAAAATTTGAATAAATTTACATAAGTTTACATAAATGAATATATTAAAGATGAACTTGTATGAATGAATCAAGGTCTTGCAATAGCTCAATGCCTATAAGAGGCCTTGCAAAAAGCAAGGCTGACCTTTCCTTAGCTGCCGCTGCTGCATCACAGATGTGAAAGAGCAAGCAGTGGAGGGAGCTCTCATCCCACAGCTCACACGAGTGGTCAAACAGTCACCCTCACACTGAGAGAAGTTGCGTTGGGCCAGTGTGGGCTTCAACAAATCTCTGGAGGGCCAGAGGCTCATTGCAGACTGGGGGCTCCCTGAGGGCCGCATTGAGAGGCCTTGAGGGCCGCAAGTGGCCCCCTGGCCGGGGTTTGGGCACTCCTGCTCTAGTGAATCGCACACTGAAAATCCCTGGAATGTTTATGTAGTACTGCCTGTTTAAAATTGTTTTCTTTATTCAGCCCTTAGATTCAGTTGTGAAAAGATTCTGGTCACCAGTAGAGAAGGGTGGCCCAAACCCTGCAGTCTGTCTGAAGTGGCAAGATTAATTCGCTGCCTCCTTTTTGCCTGCTACCCCCAAGCTTATCACCTCTCAGCACAAAGATGAAAATCAATGCGCAATAGTCAATGTAGGACATCAGACTGCAACTGTTCACAGAACATCATACCTGCCTACAGTCATCCCCCACTTTAAAGATAGCTGCTTGCCAGCAAATTTTCTTGCTCTCCACGCCATCTTCTTCACTCTCATCTATGGAGTCGGAACGACAACGAAGACCTAGGAATGGGGGCAAAACCCAAAATGAACTCAAGTAAGAAAAGCCCTGCTGGATCAGGCCAAAGGCCCATCTAGTCCAGCTTCCTGTATCTCACAATGGCCCACCAAATGCCTCCAGGAGAACACAAGACAACAAAAGACTTGCATCTTATTGCCACTCCCTTGCATTCAGAGATAGCCTACTTCTAAAACTATGAGGTTGCTTATACTAATCATGGCTTGTAAACTGTGATAGACTTTTCCTCCAGAAATCTGGTAAATCTTTGAAAGACATCTAGGCCAGGTGCCATCACAACATCCTGTAGCAAGGATTTCCACTGATTAATTACACGCTGGGTAAAGAAATATTCTCTTTTGTCTTTTCTAACTCTCCTGCCACTCAATCTTAGTGGATGAGCCCTGGTTCTGGTGTTGTGTGAGAGGGAAAAGAACATCCTGCTATCCATTCTATCTACCCCACGCAACATTTTATACGCTCACCCTCCCCTCCCCTCCCCAGCTCAAGTTGCAGCTTGGTACCGTGAAAGCAGAGAATTACGGCAAACAGCATATGATTGAGAGCTGCCATACTCACCTTCCTTCTCAAGTTCACTGACTCCACACCGCTTCACCTTGAACCTAGCCAAATAAGGGGCCTTTGCAGCACTAAAACACACAACAGAAGTACAAAGAGAGAGAAAGTCTTGAAGTAGCTGGCAGAGAACAATGAACAGACAAGCTCCAGTCTTGTAGGACAAGGGAGAGTGAGCCAAGGGATCCAAAAAGCCCAGCCTACCTTTGCATAGGAGTTCCTGACTTGTAGTCAATGTCCAGGACAATGGCTTCTGGGTTGCTAGGCAAGTAACAACCTATTCAAGAGGGAGGAAGAGAGTTCCTGGATGAAGGTGGGCCAAATGAGGGGGGCAATGAGAGCTCAAACACACACGACAAAGGTTTGCACAAATCACAACAACAAATCACAACAAATCTAATTTCAGGACTGACTGGAATAGATCTGAGGCCCAAATCCTGACCAACTTTTCCACACTGGCACAGCTGTGCCAATGGGGCATGTGCTGCATCCTGCAATTGGGTGGCAGTCATAGAGGCCCCCTCAAGGTAAGGGAATGTTTGTTCCCTTACCTCAGAGCTGCATTGCCCTTACCTCGATGCTGGAAAGTTGGTTAGGACTGCGCCCTAAATCAGTTATTTTCAACCCATGTGCCATAGCACATTGGGGTGCAGTGAAAGGTCCAGTAGTGTGAAGCGGAAGTTTGCGCTGCAGTGGTTAAAAATAGCTGGGTTCTGCAGCTCTGTTTCTAGGGAAACTGTTTGTAGTAACAAATTGTCTGCCCCTCTTCCTCCACTGGCAGAGCCCTTCCTTTCTTAAACTTAAAAGCTTCATGCAAGCAAGATTACATTTGTTTTCTATAATGCAGGGATCTTTTCCCAGGTCTGCAGCCTGGAAGAGGCCTCCAGAGGCTCTGTTAAGTCATCTGGGCTTCTGGAACACTTCCTGTTTGGAGCCAAACCAGCACAAAGGTGGGTGGGAGGGCCCAGCTCTGTGGCACATGGGCTCACGGCCCACTAGTGGCCTTGTGACCCAGACTTTGGGAACCGCTGCTTTAGATCAACAAAACAGAAAGAAGGGAGAAGAAAAGATGCTGAAGACAACATAGACACAGACACCTGTTCAGCCTCTCACCTGGTTGCACTTTCACCTCTGATAAAGCGATCAAACAAGCCTTCTTTCTTTCTTCGCCTTTGGGGTATGGCCTAGGAAGACAAGACAATTAAAAAGTTTAAAAAAAAACAAAACTGTCAGAGTGATTCAATCCATCACAATGGATTAAAATATAGAACAGCAAACATAGACTCGTATGTTGGAATGTATCGGGTCCTGGGATAACACTGAAATGGGACAAGGGTCCTTTCCATCTTTCATTCACATATGGCTCTTGCAAAACCAGAGCATACTGTGCTAAAATCCAGAATGTGTGAGTTTTTTTTTTGTTTTTTTAAACCGTCCCCACCTAAAAAGAAACCGTCCCCACCTACCAGCAAGTTTTCCCACCTGCCTTCTCCTCCCAGCGCTACATAAGAGGTACTCTTGGAGCAAGAGAGAAGGAGAAGATGAACCAACAGGGTATATTTGGGAAAATCTGGGACTGTGCACCTGGGGAGAAGTTTGGGAAGGAGAAGTTTGTGACAGATAAGCTGTTATTGAGGTACCCTTGTAAAAAACCTCAAGGGTCTTCCTGGATCAGACCGAAGGACAGCACTGCATTTGCATTCCGCACAGCCGAGAGCTTACACAATTTTTTTCAATGTGCAGCGTTACACTCTTTCAAATGTGATGTCTCTGCCACCTTGTGGCCAGCTTCAAAAATGAATCCTCACCACTGCTCTATTATTCCTGGGTTTTGCTAACATTTCTGGAAAGAGTACAAAGCTTCAACAAACCCATTTTGCAACTGCGTGCAGACATACATTAGCTCAAAAATATTAACAAGGGAACGAGGAGGCAGCTCACATTCCAGCAAGACTCTGAGCTTTACTTTGGCTGCTGAAATGTAAAAATCTATTGGGCTTAGTGATTTAAAAGGTTTCCATTTCTAGGACAACTTTGCTTTTTTATATTGTTTGTGGGCTTGGGAGTCTGTGACCAAAAGCTGGGTTTTTAAAATACCCAATGCAGCACTAGCTAAACAGGTTTCAAAAGAGGATGAAGGTAAGTACTTGATGATGGCTGAAACGTTGGTGATTTTATTGAAGAAATCAAATTCACGCTGGTAAAACTCCTTTGCCGGTCCAGATAACGACCCGGTTATTTCCTCGACTAGCTGTTCCAACAACTCCCCGATGTCAGCTGCATGAGAACCAACCACAGGAAGGAATATGAGGCACATCATCCGAGAACAGGATAGTCTGAACATCATCCCCCTCCCCCCAGATTCCCCAGCCACCTAAACAGCTTTTCCAGAGGTTCACGGTATACTGTGGATAGTCAGAGATTCTACATGGCATAGTCAGATTCAACTCAGCATGGGTTCCCAGAGCCAGATTACACCCAGGGAACTCATGGCCACAGCCAATCCATGTCCCCCACTGCATAAGAGCAACATGATGCAACATAGCAGCACTTAAGTGTTTTCCCACATTAGAAGAAAGCAGAAAACACCAGAGACAATGACCTGACTCATCACATCTCTCTTTCAATCACATTACCAGGAACGCACAGTAAGAAACCGACAAAAAGTCTTGTGACATCTTAAAGGCTGACATTTGACACAGCATAAAGTCATGGAAGACATTCCACTCCCATCAGAATGGGCACATATAATAGACGGGTATAGAGAGAGGGGAAAAAAGTGAACAAAGGAAGAACAAATGACTAAGGGCACATTCCTATCCAGTTTTCCAGTGCCAGTGCAACCATGCCAATGTAGTGGAGAGGCAATCACAGAGGTGTCATGAATACGTACAGTTTAGGCCGAGGTTAGCATGTGAAGCCTGAACCAAACTAAGTCAGTAACGGAGAAGTGGCTAGCAGTTCCTAGCTGCAAGAATGTGAGTAAACAAACACAAAGATTGTTGTCTGTCCTCTGCTGGCCAGAAAGGACAGACAACAAGAACTACAACCCATTGGAATAACACCTCAGTAGACTGAGGGGCACCTGATCAAGCAGAACGGAATGCAGCTATGGATCTCCAGTTGGGAGGGGTAAGAACTAGGAGGGCTAGCAACCAGACCCACTCCAAGAAGGTTCTGTCCTCAAAGGTTTCTGATTGGACAGTCTAAATAAGTATGAAGTCACCTCAGTACTATCAGCATAAGAAGTATAACAATGAATGCCCCAAGGGGTGTGTCCGGTTCTTCTTGGGCAGAGTTTTTGGGTGCAACATCCTGCAAGCTGGAGCTCCATTGCCACCATGGCATCTGGCCACACAGGTAGCCTGGAGCTAAAAGATCTATAAGAGAAGCTGACCCAGGTGAGAGATAGGGATTAATAGAGATAGCCAGCTAGCTTTATTATTTTATTGCTGATATGTAACCTGATGTACTTAATAAACTAAAATCGCTTTTACCAAGTTGTTTCATTGCCTGTTTGGGACAAAGGTTCAGAATCCTGCCTAGCCGTTCAGCAAGCTACCAAGTGCTCATTGAGGTCTAGTAACTTGAGGACTGAAGCTTTGATTGGAGAAAGTGCTCAGTGCCTGCAAAGGATAGAATTAAGCCTAGAGCATCTCAGTGTTCCTGGACTGAGGCACTGGCACATACAGGGTGGTGGCAGTACTACTGGACAGGGGGGCCTTGAGGGCTTTAGGATTTGAGAACCAAGAACTCTGAGCACCCCAAACCCCCCTAAGTTTACAAGAGGCTTCCTAAAGGTGACGGAACAAATATTCCCTCACCTCTGGGCTGCCTTGCAGCTGCACCAGTGCTGAAAAGTTGTCTAGGACTGGGGCCTTAGACAAGCAACAAGCGTAACAGTATTCTAAATGTAGCATTATGGATTTTGTGCTGTTATCATTTTATTGTACTACTGTCATTTTTATGCTTGTACTTTTCTGATTGCACATACTATTGTTTTCAATGTTATGTTGTCACAGTGATTTTTAATTCATGTGCTGCCAAAGGTAAGCAGGTGTGTCACAGGAGTCTGGAGCTTAGCAGGAGAAAATTGCTGAAAAATTATTCTAGGTTCTGCAGCTCTGTTTCTAGGGTAACCGTCTGTAGTAACAAATTGCCTCTCTCTCTCTTCCTCCACTGGCAGAAAGAGGGACAGACAATATGTTACTACAGACAGTTGCCCCAGAAACAGAGCCGCAGAACCCAGAAGGGTCTCCCAGAAGCCGGAAGTGACATCACAAAAGGCAAAGACCATAGAGGTGAGTGGGGTGTGAGAAGAAAAACACTGAACACTGTGTTATAAGCTGCTCTAGATACCTTAGATGCAAGAGGAAAGGGGAGGCATGAATATTTTTAAACAAGGAAACGTTGAGGATTTCACTTCCTGCTTCTGAAGGATTGTGGTTCATGAAGCTTTACGCTGGAATAGATCTGTTTGTCTTTAAACAGGCGTGTGGTGCAAGGCTTGTGGGGGTTTTGCTGCTACAGACCAACACACAAACCTCCCAGGAAGCCACAAGAGATGCAGATAGTGGCGGCAGCACATCCATCATAATGTGCAATGAAGTCGATAGAAACCCAGTAACATGGGCAAAGCACGAGACAAAAGAGTTTGCGAGCTTGAAAACGCACCTGCTAGAGGAGAAAATATTCCCCACTGCCCCCCCCATTTGATCAACAACATGTTGGGAAGGGCTTAAACAGCAGCACTGCAGACTGACAGTCCAAGGATCTGTCAGAGCAAAGCCCCAGAACATGGACACACTCACGGTCTTTCTGGTGCCCCTCCTCATCCAAGAAGATGTTGGTTTTCATGTTCCAAATGAACTGGTGAGCCAGCAGCTGGGATTTAGAAGCGGCCCACAGGATGTACTCTCTGACGTAACCCATCTGAGAGGAGAAGAACAACGTGGCCATCACTCGGAAGCTGACATGGCCCACACAGAAGGCTCACCAAAAGAAGGGAGCAGGTGGCAAACGTAAGCACTACTCTACCCCCTGGTTCCTGGGCATTTGCATGCACTTTCCAGAGCACTGGGGGGAACACTGAGAGCCAGGTTGGTGTTGTGGTCCAGTAGCTGGACTTAGACCAGGATGATCCAGGTTCAAATTCTGCTCAGCCATGAAGCTTCCTGGGTGACCTTGAGCCAGTCACTCTCTCAGCCTCTCCTACCTCACAGGGTTGTTGTGAGGACAAAAGGAGGAGAGGAACCACATACACCACCCTCAGCTCCTTGGAGGAAGTGAAATAAATGTCATCCAAGTTCTTTGTGGGGCTTGTGTCCCAGGGCTGCTTGGTCCTAATTAAGGTATTCTGAGCTGCTGGCTTTTTTCTATAGCCCAACACCAGTACCTACAATTTTCAGATTCTTATCATTGCAGGTGCTCTAGAAAGAACATATTAAACAGCAAGTGTCCAACAGCCAGTCAGATTTGGATTTTCTTCACTTGGAACCTGCAAGAATCTATGGCTTTTTAACTCACGAGCCTGGCTTGTAGGATGCTTATGGGTCCTTACCTTATCATATCGAAGTGCCTGCACAATTTGGGGAATGTAAAATAAAATGGCATCCTGAGAGTAGAAGAGAGAGGAGAGGGAGGGAGAAAACAAGAGAAAAGTTAGTTTCTCATCTCCATCAGACACAAGAAACTTCCTCTTTAAATGACAACATGAATAAAATTTAACCTATGGTTCGTCTGCTGATTTTTAGCGGGTCACCAAAAAGACGTGGGTCGGTGCTGGCTGTGGTGCAGCAAGGCATTTTGGGGTTTGACTAAAACCCAGCAGCCGCAAGGCAGGACCTCTGAGAGGAATTTTAATCAGGGGGTACCAAGTTTCTTTTGGAAAGAGAAGAGGGAGAGGGTGAAACAGAGTGGGGGGTGGCAATGAGGGTGGGCAGAATGGGGGCAAAACAGGCAACAACAGGAATAGTCTTTGGAGCCCAGGAGCTCCCAGTCTTCCCAATGCAGAGCTCAGGTCTACCTGCCTGCCCGGTGATGGCAGCTTGTACAGTAATACAGAAAACCAAACACACTCCTCTCTAAAATTTTTCAAATATAGAAAATCATTGCAGGAGATTAGCATCATTGTATTTAGGCTCACACTGGAATGGAGAGTGTCCTGTGTACACCAAAACTGACTTCTGCAGCAGCTGCAGCCTTGCAGCTGTGTTGCCGAACTCCTCTACACTCCTTCATGGTAAGCGGATCCACAAGCCAATGAGCTACTGTAGCAGGTCAGTTTCCTCCCAGATGTGACATCATTGGCATCCTTCAGTCTCGGAAGACTATGGCATCACGCTCTGAAAAGTGGTTCTGGAACAGCGTCTAGTGTGGCTGGAAAGGTCACTTCGGGAGTGACAATCCCTTCCACACTGGGAGCAAGTGCAGTCTGTCCCTGGTCTGTCTCCCTGGCTATGGGCCTTCCTTCTTTGCCTCTTTGCCTCAGTCTGTTGGCCAAGTGTCACTTCAAACTGGGAAAGGCCATGCTGCACAGCCTGCCTCCAAGCGGGCCACTCAGAGGCCAGGCTTTCCCACCTGTTGAGGTCCACTCCTAAGGCCTTCAGATCCCTCTTGCTTAACAGATGTGACACTGTTAAGGTATGTATGCATTTCTGGGCCCTGTGGCAGCAGTTGCTGCCATGCGCCCACAGTAATGCTCCCAGCATTCTGCATGGGAAGTGAGTCTGGGTGAGACTGGAAAATTTCTGGGCCGTCTCCTTTGGCTCCTGGGCCCGGGGTACAATTTACCCCCTTTACCCCTAAGCCCTGCTGCAAGGCATTCTGGGCCACTACCCCGCTGCCATAGCCAACAAAGTGGGTCACAGGCTAGAAAAGTTTGGGAAGTAATGAGCTAGTAAATACAGGCTAGAACTCAAGGATTTAATGTAGCACTGCCACTAAGAACCTCTTCTGGCTTCTTACCGGAGGGAAAGAACGGAGAACTTTGACTCCATACTGCGCAGTCAAAGGATGAGGTGGGTACATGCTGGAGAAGTACGAAAGACCCGTTGGAGGATCTGTGGGTGTCCAGCAGAGGATGTGGCTCAGCTCAGGAGCATCAGCGTCTATGGTGTGCCATGTAACAAGGTACTGAAAGCAGAGGAGGGGAAGGGAGAAGAAGAATCAGACAGGATCGCTCATGTGTGTCAGGCAGGGAAAGGCGAGTTTTATTAGCCCCATATTGCAGATGTGGAAGACTGAGGTTTACTTATTGAAAATATTTGCATCCTGCCTTTCCCCGTCCCACAAGGGAGAGGCTCAAGATAGCTCACAACAAATCAAAACAGAATAAAAATAAAATCACTTAACAAAAGCAAATGCTGAACAGTATACAGCACCAGAAAAACAGTGTGACTACAAAGAAATAGAACGGAGCATCTGGGCAAGGGAGGAGACCGGCCAACACCAGACATGGGCCAAAGAAGGAGCAGTGGCAGGGAACTGGCATTCCCTGCCTCCTTGCCAGATAACACCTTGCATGCTCTCATTCCTGTTTCTCCTTGGACTGCAGAACACTAGGGAAGCTCACGGTGGCCCCATCACTGGCCAGAGCCTGGCTACAGCCTGAGAGGGTGCCCACCTGACTCCCAAGATGTCACTCCAGCAAGGGGAAGACTGGCTTGATCCTGGCTCCAAGTCCAGAGCATAAAGGGCTGCTAGTTTTGTGCATCAAAGAGGTCAACCCCTAGAAGGATGGGGCGGGGGGTGACACTGGCCAGGCCATGACTGCCTCAGTGAGTGCAGAGAACAATCCCGGAGCATCAGGGGCATCTGGGAGGGCCTGGCCAAACACTACAATGCTAGGCAACTGTACAGTGGGTCATCCTTATTTGATCATCCAGATGCCAAGCCCATGACTCAAGGGCCCTAGAAGACCTCTGGGATGTGAAGGGATGTGGCTTCTGGTCACGTCCGAGAGGATTTTGAGGAGGCCAGGAGGCCATATGCGACCTCCGGAGGACTAGGAGTGGCCTCTAGGTAAATTATTGTGGTGCCATCCTGCCCTCCACGGATTTAATTATTGGCAGATTTTGGTATCTGCAGGGGGTCCTGGAACAGATCTACTGCGGTTACTGAGGGTTCACTATATCTCTAAAAATGACAGTTTAAATTATTTAACTATTCAATGCCAAGAGCCCTGGTGAGTGAGTGAGAGAGTGAGAGAGTGAGAGAGTGAGTGAGTGAGTGAGTGAGTGAGAGAAAGAAAGAAAGAAAGAAAGAAAGAAAGAAAGAAAGAAAGAAAGAAAGAAAGAAAGAAAGAAAGAAAGAAAGAAAGAAAGACACAGCCATTTACCTTGATTGCTTCCGGGACATCGCTCACTGCTCCCGGGTCCAAGCGAACCAGACGGGTTACCTCCATCCCAATGGCTTCTGTGTTTTTAAACCTAGGGGGCAAATTGGGAAGTCCAACACATGACCGAGAACCATGACCTTGTGGCCTCGTCTTACTTGTGGCCATACACAGTGTGAGGGAGTTGCAGTGGCTCTTTGCTTTGGGACCCAACTTGGGAGCCAAGACTGGCATTGGACTGGGCTATAGGCAGGAGGCCTTGGACAGAGGAGGGAGGAGGTCTAGTTCTCACCGAGGTGATAAATCTGCATCTGAGCTATAGTACATCAAGCTGCAGGCGGACACTCTCACATGTTAGAATAATAATACTTAATACTTTAGCACTTTGAATAGCACTTTGAGTGAGCCAAGTGCTGGGCACGTATCATAATGTCATCTTTACAACAATCTTGTAGGTGAGCCAGTATTATTCCCATACTGCAGAAGGGGAAGTTTAAGGAAGACAGTCCCTTCCCAATACAGAAAATTAGCATGTCAGAGAGAAGACTGGATTAGATCCCTTCTTTTTGATAGGCTCATTATCTACAAGGAAGGAAGATCATTCCGTATGGAAAACATTTCATTGCTCCCATCTGTGGTGTGAAGGTGGAACACCATAAATCTGTCATAAATTGACCACCTTAGTGGTGAAACTCATCAGCTGAACTACATGTTGAATGAAACAGAACTCTCTTTTATCAGTCCTGAGACTGGAGGAAGCGGTTTAGATCATCTGTCTAGAGCAGGGGTGCCCAAACCCCGGCCCGGGGGCCACTTGTGGCCCTCGAGGCCTCTCAATGCAGCCCTCAATGTCTCCCTGGGTCCCGTTAGGGAGAAGGGTGGGATAAAAATAAAGTTTTATTATTATTATTATTATTATTATTATTATTATTATTATTAATGAGCCACTGGCCCTCCTGAGATTTGTTGGAGCCCACACTGGCCCGATGCAACTGCTCTCAGCATGACGGCCAACTGTTCGACCTTTCGCATGAGCTGTGGTATGAGGGCTCCCTCCATTGCTTGCTGTTTCACATCTGTGATGCAGCAGTGGCAGCAAAGGAAAGGCAAGCCTTGCTTTGTGCAAGGCCTTTTATAGGCCTTGAGCTATTGTAAGACCTTCATTCATTCATATAAGTTCATCTTTAATATATTCATTTATGTAAACTTATGTAAATTTATTCAAATTTTAAATGTAAATTAATTCTTTTTTCCCCCTGGCCCCCGACACAGTGTCAGAGAGACGATGTGGCCCTCCTGCCAAAAACTTTGGACACCCCTGGTCTAGAGCTACATTGCTGAGCGGTGTTTCTATTTGGTCAAAGGCTGCAGTGGTAGCTCTGAACCTTGGCCGAAATGCCTTGTTTGCCTCAAACTCTGGATTGGCAGGGTCCCGTTTGACACTATAAGTGTCAAGAGCAGGGGTGTCAAACTCGTTTCATACAGCAGGCTGGAGAGCATTCATGATGCCCGCTCAGGGTCAGAAATGATGCCGTTAAGCAAACGATTGTCAGAAATACTTGGTTCTCACGTAGAAACTTATTAGTTGCAAATAGCAGAATAGAAAAATATGCTAAACTTGCTTTCAAGATATGGGAGCCTAATTATCACATGGGCCACACTTTCATCCATGCCACTTCTGCCAAAGCACCACTTTGCAGCTCGGCAGCTGAGAGGTGCTGCTGAGATCACTTTGCTGAGAACGGCACTGCTGAAAGGGTGGCCCATGTGATAATTGGGCTCTCCCAGTGCCTTGGCAGCATCTCCCTCACTCACAACTCTTGGCTGGCCCTTCCCCTGTAATGTTCCTTGGCGTCTGAGACATCCTTCTCTCTCTCCCTCCCAGAGCCTCAGCAGAAGCAGTGCTGCTGGAAGGGTGGTGCTAGGAGAGCACAATCATCACATGGGCTAGATAAAGAGTTTCCATGGGCCATATCCAGCCCACAGGCCTTATGTTTGACACCCCTGCTCAAGAGCATCCCTGCAGTGCAAAAATGTTAGAACCAGACAGGGTAGGAGTAGGGTAGGAGCAGCAAGACAACCACACTGGCAATAGTGATGGAATTAGCTCGGATCTCCTCACCTGGTAGGAAGCTGGACAGCTAGGTGAGGAGAAATACTCCAAGCAAGATTCACATTGTCCTTCCACTGCTTTTCACTGAGGCTGATGTACTTGGACCTCCAATTGGCAACGCTGTTTTCACCAGTCTGATCCAGCTCCAACTCCGGGGAAGAGAGTGGGTTGTACCATGTAATGAGACGTTCAATCTCAGTCGCCTTGGAATGGGGAAAAAAATAGAAAGGATGTTTTCACAGACTAAACACAAAATTATCCCAACTCCTGATGCAAGTCTTGCTCACTTGCACCAGGGTTAAGCCATTTCTGCCCAACGTTGCATATACACAACAGGGATCAAATGTGTACACCTGTAGGCTGGGCAGAAATGGGTTAATAAAGGTATACAAGAAAGCCAAACCAGACCCTGGCTGATCTGGAAGAACAGATAGCCTACCAGCAAAGAGAGCATCAATGTTCTCCGTTTCATGTAGTACTTGTGGAGCTGTGTACCTCTGTTCGTCTTCTTGGACATCCCTAAAAAACCAATGCAGGCTCTTCTCAGTCTTTTCCCTATATAAAGAGTTTCTGCTGCCAGACCACAGGCTATTGGCAGGGAATGAACTGGGGTAGCCTACAGCACTGTTGGCTACCACATCATTAGAGCCAGGATGGCGTAGTGGTTCTGGTGTTGGACCTAGTCCCAGAAGATCCAGGTTCCCACTCAACCACAAAGCTTCCTGGGTGACCTTGGGCCAGACCATTCGCTCTCAGCGTCCCCTACCTCACTGGGTTGTTCTGAAAACAAAAGGAGGGAAGGAACCATGTACACCACCCTGAGCTCCTTGAAGGAAAAGTGGTACAAAAATGTGGAAAATAAACACAAATAAGTTGTCAGACAGGTGGCTGTTCCAGGTTAATATGAGTTGCATATAATTCATAGAACTATATGCAGTTGGTAGACTTGCAGCAACAATTCTAGAATTTCTGTGGTGTGAAAAAATATGAGGTCATTGCAATATTTTGATCACGTTAGTTTAGGAAATGTGTGTGAGGGGGAGAGAGAGAGGCGTTCAGTGATGCACACTGGGTCAAAAATTCCAGGTTTTTTTTCACTTGCGGAGCAAATCAGAGCAATCAACAAAGCTAAGCTAGATGGACCAGTATTCAAATAACACACCTTCATGGGAAACAGACCTGATTTTTTGGAGATGGTGGACATGCCACTTGAGAGTGGGTACGTATTGATCCAACCCTGCGTGGCTTGCTGCCGAGATCCAACGGTGATGTCTAGGTTGCTCCTGGTGTCCTGATTATCTGAAAGCAGAACAGAGCATTCCAGCACTGAACAGAACAAGCAAGCCAAAGCCGTTCCCAATTTCACATTTCAGTCTCACCAGGAGGCACAAGCTGGCTGGCTGTTAGGTATTTCTTGTCGGAGAACATCGCTGTCCAGAACTTGATTAAAATGATGATATCCTCACGTAGCCTCTTCTCCCCTTGGGTGGGACACTTTGGGGCCGAGCTGAAATGGAGAACCAGGGCAATATCGTGATTAGAGTGCCTGACGATAGCCAGGGGGACTTGGTTCAAATGTGAACTAGTCACAAAGCTAGGTCTCCTTTGGTAACTTTGAGGCAGCATTCCTCTTTTCAGTCTAACCTAACTTGTAGGTTTGTTGTGAAGGTAACATTTTTTAGGGAAAGGGAGAACCCACAGACTTGGAGAACAGGCAGGACTTTATTTAAATTAAATCAATACAGTGCATGGACCACAATAGCACCTGCATGCTATCAGTGGTTCCCAAACTGCAGCTACCACAAGTGAATCATGACCCAATTTCTGGTGGTTCTTGGGCCTGCCAACACTGCAACCTAAAATGGATGACAACCTAGAAGTTGCTTCTGGGTCACATGAATGTGTGCCTCCTGTCATTGGCCACGTCATGCTGCTTTCCCCAAATTGTGTGTCATGCCAGCGGGTTGCAACACACAGTTTAGGAAATATGGTGTGATTCAGGGTGCGAATGTGACCTGGAAGCAACTTTTAGGTTGTCCACTATTTTTAGTTGCAGCCTCCTGACCTCGGCAGGCCCTGGATCCACTGCGGACAAAGCAGAGGGTCGCCAAGGTAAGAAGTTTGGGAACCCCTGTATTATACATGTATGCTCCAGAGGCAATGAAGGCATAGCCTTGGGCTAGTATGATTTTATAAACTGCCATCAACACACCTGGTGCTTTAAATCAAATGAGAGGACAGGTCCCTGTCCTGAGGGGATCACAATCTAGACTCTAGATCAGGGGTAAATGCATACTTTTTGGCAGGAGGGCCACATCATCTCTTTGACACCGTGTTGGGGACCGGGAAAAAAAGAGTTAATTTAAATTTCAAATTTGAATAAATTTACATTAGAGATGGGACTTATATGAATAAATGAAGGTTTTGCAGTCGCTCACGGCCTATAAAAGACCTCGCACGAAGTAAGGCCAGCCTTTCCTTGGCTGCCACTACTAGCATCAGAGACGTGAAACAGCAAGCAGTGGAGGGAGCCCTCGTCCCACAGCTCAGGCAAGAGGTCGAACAGTTGGCCGTCATGCTGAGAGCAGTTGTGTCGGTCCAGCACAGGCTCCAGCAAGTCTCCAGAGGGCCAGAACTCATTAGAGACTGGGGGCTCCCAGTGGGCAGGTTGGGAGTCCTCGAGGGCCACAAGTGGCCCCAGAGCCAGGGTTTGGGCACCCCTGCTCTAGATGGACACAATTATTATTAATTATTAACAGTATTTATATACCGCTTTTCAACTAAAAGTTCACAAAGCGGTTTACAGAGAAAAATCAAATAACTAAATGGCTCCCTGTCCCAAAAGGGCTCACAATCTAAAAAGATGCAAATGAATACCAGCAGACAGCCACTAGAATAGACAGTGCTGGGGTGAGGTGGGCCAGTTACTCTCCCCCTGCTAAAAAAAGGAGCACCCACTTGAAAAAGTGCCTCTTACCCAATTAGCAGGGGTTAATTGGACAAGGTGGACAACAGAAGGAAAAGAGGGAAAGGGAGGCTGGGATAAACTGGGAGAAAACATGGGAATGTTTCAATGTGTACTGAAGCTTAACTGCCACTGAAGGGGAAGGAAACTGGGGAAGGAAACTAAACGGACAAGGACTTCATGGAAAAGGCATGGTACGGGGAAATCCCATGCTACAATGCTGGGATTTTATTAGCAGCGTGTTCTAGGTGGATTAAAAACAATCACCAAACAAGGATGAGCAAAAAGGTAATACCTGAAGTAATCAAAAGCAGTCGAATAGATCTTCTCTCTTAAGACATTGCGAATGGTTGCATTTGGAACCACATCGGCATGCAGCAGGGACAGTCCCAAGGTCAAAAGCCTAAAAGTCAAAAAGCAATACTTGCGTAAAAAAAAAATTCAACCTTCTTCATGTCTGAGTATGGACATGTTGAGAGTTATATGCACTAAGAGCATTCCGATTTCAGCCTTTTTTGTCTCCCTACAACAATGGTCCCCAAACCACGCGCTCTGGCACCTGATGGTGCCATGGAGAACTCACAAGGCCACTGCAGAATATCCCTGGAGGCCTCTTATTCCCAGCTCTCCCAGGCGCTGACATCTTGAATTGAGTGAGATCTCGCGAGAATTGCATGAGATTTTGCGCGATCCAAGATCTCTCATCCAAGACAGCTGGGAAGAAGAGGCTGCCATGAAAGATCACAGTAAGTTTGGGAACCATGGCCATACAGTGATGCTATCCTAGTTTGTAGTTCTTTCAACCCATGGCAAGTATTCTCTGAATGGGTGTATATACATTAAATGCTTCCTGATCCTATTTATGGAGGTCACAATTTCTGGCTGCATTTTTTAAAACACACACACACACACACACACACACACACACACACACTTTTGGGATCTGACCTACCTGTTGGAACACCTCCGTCCTAGACTTACATTCTTTTAAAAACAATTGTGCAACACAGGAAATACCTCATTTTCACACCAGCAAAGGGCATACTCATTCTTTGCCATCTAAAAGTAGCACAGGAAGGGCAATCTGCATATTGAGTCTGAAGCAAAATATATTATGCACTCCCTGCCCCCTCCCAAAAAAGAGGGGAAGCCGCTTACTTGAAACGTGGTCCAATCGCTGCCACGTGTCGGTTCATGCTGCCCTTCGCTCCGCCAATGTTCAGGGAAAGGGATCGCTGGAGTAAGCTGGAGAAGATTTCCACCTGGTCGGAGCTGCAGTACTTTGCGATTTCAAATCTCTGCACTAGGAACTAAGTAAAAAACAACAACAACAACAACACACACAGCTCAACAGATCAAGATATTTTCACAAGTTTCTTGCTTCCATTGTCACAATACTGGGCCACTGCCTTCTGCTGAGAGGCGTCTAGTCCAGGGGTTTCCAATTCAGTTCATACAATGGATATAAATAAACAGATTTTCAAGAAATGAGAGAGCCCAGTTATCATCTGGGCTGGCCTTTTAGCAGTGCTGCTTCTACTCAGGCATCAGTTTGCAGCCAAAAGGAGCTGATGGTGGTCTGGAAGGCCCCAATTGTCATGGGGGTCAGACAAAGATCTTCCAGAGATCATATCCAGCCCACGGGTCTATGTTTGACATCCCTGTCTAGACCACGGTAGCAAAGCACAAGTGTCACAGCACAAGTGTTACAAGTGCTTGGGCTAGCAAATAGCCTCAAACCAGAAACTGTGGTTTGGAAGATAATGCCACTAGCTCTGGAAACCACTGCTGTCTTGGCTGTGAGGGGCAAGGAGGAACCACCCCAGGTAACAGACTTCCCTGTTCCCAGAAAGAGAACCTAGTATGTCAAGATTACTTACTTCTATCCAGATGTAATGTGGTGTGACCTCTGGGGGGCACGGCTTGGGCTGACTCTCTTCGGACGCGGCCAATGGATCCGCTTCTTTCTGCTCAGCAGAGAAGAGGCCAAATTTCTGCTCCACTGTCATTTGCCAGGCCCCTGCCATTTCGCGCATGAACTGGGAAAGGAGATATCTGTTTTATTTCCTGGCATCAAATTAACCTCCTTCTAAACAGCAGGGCACACAATGAAATCCACACCCCACTTTGCAATAGACAGCAACTGATGCTTGCCATCACTACAGACAGCATTTTAGGAAAAGGATTGTGGAAGAACACAAAGTGCAATGGTGTTTTGCAACTATTGCTTAGTATCTGCTAAAGCAACGGAAATGGCAAGCAAATCAAGCCCACTGCACATGGCTGAAACATGCACGTGGGCCCTTCAGCTCATTGTAGCTCTGAGATACAACATAAAGGGCTGAACTCATTTAAGTGCCACTGGTACAGAAAGTGCTGTAATAAAAACCCCGTTTCTAGCACAGAATACTTGTGAAAGAATTCATGCGCTAGAAACAAACGCATCAGACTGTTTTGAAGTAGCAGCTCTGCTAAAAGAAGCCTTTATTTAAACAATGCTATTCTTACAATATGATTTCATTCCACTTCTCTCTTGAAGGCAAATCAAAGCCCTTTAATTCCCCTTACCGGCACTTCTATCCCATTCTTCGCAGCAAGCAGCCATTCCCAGCAAGCAAGAGCTGTTTCCATGCCGTGTTCAGTGAACATGCGCAGAGGGCCCCAACACAGGTGATGCAGAAGCTGAGGGTCACAATCTGAAACACAAACGTTTGCGTGTATGAGTCCCACCTCAACCCCCTTGCAAGTAGCATGCATTTTAGATTAAGGACGCAATCCTAACCAATTTTCCAGCACCAAGGTAAGGGCAAAGCAGCTCCAAGATAAGGGAAAGAACATTCCCTGACCTTGAGGAGGCCTCTGTGAATGCTTCCCAACCACAGGATGCAGCACATGCTCAATTGGCACAGCTGTGTCAGTGTGGGGAAGTTGGTTAGGATTTGAGTTGAAAAGTTTCATTTTATCATATAAAGTCCTGCCTTTCCGTCCTGGGGCAGTGTCATGAATATGTACATGTTAGGCCTAGGTTGGCAGTGAAGCCTGAACCAAACTAAGTTAGTAACAGAAAAGCTGCTAGCAGTTCCTAGCTGCAAGAATGTAAGTAAATAAACAAAAAGATTGTTGTCTCTCCTCTGCTGGCCAGAAAGTTCAGATAACAAGAATTACAACCCACTGGAATGTTTAACACCTTAGTAGAGGAGAGGCGCCTGATCAAGCCTGATGGAATGCAGCTACGGATCTCCAGTTGGGAGGGGTAAAGAACTATGAGGGCTAGCAACCAGGCCAACTATAACAAGGTTCTGTCCTCAAAAGTTTCTGATTGGACAGTCTAAATAAGTATGAAGTTACCTCAGCACTATTAGCATAAGAAGTATAATAATGAGTGCCCCAAGGGGTGTGCGTGTTCCTTCTTGGACAGCGTTTTTGGGTGCAACATCCTGCACGCTTGTGAGCTCCAATTGTCCACCATGGGCATCTGGCCTCACAAGGTAGCCTGGAGCTAACAGATCTACAAGAGAAGCTGACTCAGGTGAGAGATAGGGATTAACAGAGATAGCCAGCTAGCTTTATTATTTTATTGCTGATATGTTTCCTAGATGTTTATGCCTCTAGCATTTGCTGCCTTACTGTAACTTTATGTAACCTGATGTACTTAATAAACTAAAATCTGTTTTACTAAGTTGTTTCATTGTCTGTTGGGGACAAAGATTCAGAATCCTGCCTAGCCATTCAGTAAGCTACCAAGTGCTCATTGAGGAGGTCTAGTAACTTGAGGACTGAAGCTTTAACTGGAGAAAGAGCTCAGTGCCTGCAAGGGATAGAGTCAAGCCTAGAGGATCTCAGTGTCCCTGGACTGAGGCACTGGCACATACAGGGTGATGGCAGTACTACAGGACGGGGGGGCCTTGAGGGCTTTAGGGTTTTAGAACCAAGAACTCTGAGCACCCCAAACCCCCCTAAGTTTACGACAGGCAGAAATGTGAGATTTAAGTTTTTTTTAAGTGCACTTATTTTTAAAACATATACCTATCACACAAGCAGTGTCTGAACAAGCAATATATTAAACTCCGACACATTCAACTACCAAAGCAAACATGTAAAAAAATTACTCAGAATTATTAATAGGGAGTAGCTGAGAATTCATAATTTTGCTGACAAGGAAATACATAAACGAGCTGCTTGTCAGGAAAATTTAATCTTACTGTCCGTAATTTAATAACTACAATTTCCTTTAACACAGCTGCTATAGCCCAGATTTGATTTCACAAAAAAACTGAAAAAAGTTTAACCTTGAAGAAATTAGTGAAGACATTTCTCATCCTGTTACCTTTTTCTGTCACTGTGTTCTTAAGCTGTCTTGTGTACAATCTTGATGTTAATTTTGCTTTGCTCTCGCCCTGCTTTGAACTTGAGATGGGAGGATGCATGTGCTGATTTTTGATTGTTTAAATTGTTCTGCTGTTGTTACTAGGCAAGTACAACATCTTTCCAATTACCAGCAGACAGAGCTTCACAGCCACACGTCCAGCTTCTCCCACTTAACAGCAGGTGCGAAGCTGGCTTAAGTTTGTTGTGCAGACTTGACTCAAGTCCAAGTGCAAGAACTAACAGTGGCACCATCTTCTTTCTTACCTCTGATACTTATTAGCAAAGCAGTCAACTTAAACATGGCTTGAGTGTACTGTTCTGGCTGGCTGGGCTCGAGGGCGTCGTTGAGCTGTTTGATCATTAGTTTACTGAGGTCTGATGCACGGCCTGTGGCATTGGAGTAGTGGATCATCCCAGCGACCTGTAAGAGATGTTCCCACAGTCAGTTGCGGTCAAACAGTCCTTTAGAAGTAACTGATATTCTCTTAATGGTCATGGGATTTTTACAGATTGGTTGGCAACCTTCAGTCTTGAAAGACTATGGTATAAGCCTACAGCACCCGGTATTCCCAGGTGGTCTCCCATCCAAGTACTAACCAGGCCTGACCCTGCTTAGCTTCTGAGATCCGACGAGATCAGGCATGTGCATACAAAGCTATTAAAAGCTTTTCAGCACAGCCATACGGTGTGCCCCAACCGCTTCACAGCTTTTGCACAATACTGTTTAACTGAAATTGATTAACATGCTCCCAAAACACCTTAATCATTTAGTAGCCATCTCCTGCCCAGAGAGGGAGGACTTTAAGTACAGATTCATTCTTTCTTCCTTTCTTCCCTTCTTCCTTCCTTTATGATAGATTAAATCTCTCTCTAACATATAGCTGAGTTGCACTTATTTTGCATTGGAAAACATCATACTAGATAGGCAGTCAAGCTCAACTGTACAAAGTTTTGCCATAGGCCTATCCTTTTTGTGAACACTGCTGACCTCCAAAGGCAGCGGCACTCACCTCTCCGGCATAGCGATTGCGCAAGTTCAGGGAAGCCATGAAATTGGAGTAGTCTTTCTTCACGCAGGTGGGTCTTTCAGTTAACTGGGTTGCCTACAACATGACAAAGGATTGCTATTTCGAGGTTTACAACATGGGGGCATGTTAGGTGCCCAGTAAGAACCCGGAAACTGTTGGTAATATTCAACATATGAATATGCAATACATTTACTAGTGTTCTCCTGTCTTCCCACCGAACAGACCCAGTGGTCCACTTGACTTTGTACTGCCAGACTCTGATTGGTCACAGTTCTCCACAATCACAGGTAGGAATTCTTTTTCGTGTAAAGGAAGGGCAATGTCACTGAGCTACAGTCCATCCCAACCCCACAGAAGGTACTGCTTTTTGAAGATATAAGATGGTCTCAAATCAACCAAGCCCAAAGCAAGCTCAGGTCATTCACAACCAAGAAGGGGGCTATGTAACACTTACCCCCAGGGTGGTGTTCTGTCGGTTGTAGCCTGCAAAATGGAGAATGCTTTCTGTGGCCATTGCCAGCCCTGTGTGCTGCGACAAGCCCGACACCCAGTTCTGATGCTTGTTCAAATATTCCTGAAAGGAAGGAGGAAGGAAAGTCGTTTCACAGGAACCCTATTTCAAAACGCTGCACACTGCCATGCTCCACAGATAAAATAATGTGCATCCCACCCTCTCTACCTGACCACTTCAAAGTTCTAGGAACAAAACTAGAGCTTCAATCTTATGGGTACAAGCCCCACTGAACATAGTGGGACTTCTGAGTACACATGATTAGGATTGTGCTGCTGAGGGCTTAGCTTCCTTCAGGTAAGAGAGTATGGGGGAGTTATAGGTGTCTGCAATATTTGCATATATACAAGTACTATGTTATGTTGGCAACCTTCAGTCTCGAAAGACTCTGGTATCGCGCTCTGAATGGTGGTTCTGGAACAGCGTCTAGTGTGGCTGAAAAGGCCAATTCGGGAGTGACAATCCCTTCCACACTTGGAGCAAGTGTAGTCTGTCCCTGGTCTGTCTCCCTCGCTATGGGGCTTCCTTCTTTGCCTCTTTGCCTCAGACTGTTGGCCAAGTGTCTCTTCAAACTGGGAAAGGCCATGCTGCACAGCCTTCAGTATCCATGGGGGATCTGTTACAAAACTACCCACTGGTACTGAATTCCAACTACTTAAGTAGTGGAATTCTGAGGCCATGGGAAGGCCTTAGAGGACCTCCCAGATGCTACCGGAAGTGCCTTCTAGTTGTGTCTGAGAGGTGTTCTGTGACATTCTTCAGAAGGCCTCCAGATGCAACTGGAAGTGCCTTCCAGTTATGCCCGGGAGACCTTCTGAGCCCCTCCAGTTATGGGCTTGGCACCCATGGTTACTCACTGTACACCACAAATGGAGGGAAACAGACACTGGTTAAATTACCAGGCTTGAGCAGCGATGTAATACTGGGGGTGTGCTATCGTCCTCCAGACCAGAAATCTGATGGGGACCTTGAAATGAGGAAACAGATCAGGGAGGTGACAAGGAAGGACAGGGTTGTAATCATGGGGGACTTCAATTATCCTCATATTGACTGGGTCAATTTGTGTTCTGGTCACGATAAGGAAACCGGATTTCTTGACGTGCTAAATGACTGTGGCTTAGATCAGCTAGTCACGGAGCCCACCAGAGGACAGGTGACTGGATTTAATTTTGTGCGGTACGCAGGACCTGGTTAGGGATGTAAACGTTACTGAGCCATTGGGGAACAGTGATCATGCTGCGATCCGTTTTGACGTGCACATTGGGGGAAGAATACCAGGCAAATCTCTAACAAAAACCCTTGACTTCCGACGGGCAGACTTCCCTCAAATGAGGAGGCTGGTTAGAAGGAGGTTGAAAGGGAGGGTAAAAAGAGTCCAATCTCTCCAGAGTGCATGGAGGCTGCTTAAAACAACAGTAATAGAGGCCCAGCAGAGTTGTATACCGCAAAGAAAGAAGGGTTCTACTAAATCCAGGAGAGTGCCCGCATGGCTAACCAGCCAAGTTAGAGAGGCTGTGAAGGGCAAGGAAGCTTCCTTCCGTAAATGGAAGTCTTGCCCTAATGAAGAGAATAAAAAGGAACATAAACTGTGGCAAAAGAAATGTAAGAAGGTGATAGGGGAGGCCAAGCGAGACTATGAGGAACGCATGGCCAGCAACATTAAGGGGAATAATAAAAGCTTCTTCAAATATGTTAGAAGCAGGAAACCCGCCAGAGAAGCGGTTGGCCCTCTGGATGGTGAGGGAGGGAAAGGGGAGATAAAAGGAGACTTAGAGATGGCAGAGAAATTAAATGAGTTCTTTGCATCTGTCTTCACGGCAGAAGACCTCGGGCAGATACCGCTGCCCGAACGGCCCCTCCTAACCGAGGAGTTAAGTCAGATAGAGGTTAAAAGAGAAGATGTTTCAGACCTCATTGATAAATTAAAGATCAATAAGTCACCGGGCCCTGATGGCATACACCCAAGGGTTATTAAGGAATTGAAGAATGAAGTTGCAGATCTCTTGACTAAGGTATGCAACTTGTCCCTCAAAACAGCCATGGTGCCAGAAGATTGGAGGATAGCAAATGTCACGCCTATTTTTAAAAAGGGAAAGAGGGGGGACCCGGGAAACTATAGGCCGGTCAGCCTAACATCTATACCGGGTAAGATGGTGGAATGCCTCATCAAAGATAGGATCTCAAAACACATAGACGAACAGGCCTTGCTGAGGGAGAGTCAGCATGGCTTCTGTAAGGGTAAGTCTTGCCTCACGAACCTTATAGAATTCTTTGAAAAGGTCAACAGGCATGTGGATGCGGGAGAACCCGTGGACATTATATATCTGGACTTTCAGAAGGCGTTTGACACGGTCCCTCACCAAAGGCTACTGAAAAAACTCCACAGTCAGGGAATTAGAGGACAGGTCCTCTCGTGGATTGAGAACTGGTTGGAGGCCAGGAAGCAGAGAGTGGGTGTCAATGGGCAATTTTCACAATGGAGAGAGGTGAAAAGCGGTGTGCCCCAAGGATCTGTCCTGGGACCGGTGCTTTTCAACCTCTTCATAAATGACCTGGAGACAGGGTTGAGCAGTGAAGTGGCTAAGTTTGCAGACGACACCAAACTTTTCCGAGTGGTAAAGACCAGAAGTGATTGTGAGGAGCTCCAGAAGGATCTCTCCAGACTGGCAGAATGGGCAGCAAAATGGCAGATGCGCTTCAATGTCAGTAAGTGTAAAGTCATGCACATTGGGGCAAAAAATCAAAACTTTAGATATAGGCTGATGGGTTCTGAGCTGTCTGTGACAGATCAGGAGAGAGATCTTGGGGTGGTGGTGGACAGGTCGATGAAAGTGTCGACCCAATGTGCGGCGGCAGTGAAGAAGGCCAATTCTATGCTTGGGATCATTAGGAAGGGTATTGAGAACAAAACGGTTAGTATTATAATGCCGTTGTACAAATCGATGGTAAGGCCACACCTGGAGTATTGTGTCCAGTTCTGGTCGCCGCATCTCAAAAAAGACATAGTGGAAATGGAAAAGGTGCAAAAGAGAGCGACTAAGATGATTACGGGGCTGGGGCACCTTCCTTATGAGGAAAGGCTACGGCGTTTGGGCCTCTTCAGCCTAGAAAAGAGACGCTTGAGGGGGGACATGATTGAGACATACAAAATTATGCAGGGGATGGACAGAGTGGATAGGGAGATGCTCTTTACACTCTCACATAATACCAGAACCAGGGGACATCCACTAAAATTGAGTGTTGGGCGGGTTAGGACAGACAAAAGAAAATATTTCTTTACTCAGCGCGTGGTCGGTCTGTGGAACTCCTTGCCACAGGATGTGGTGCTGGCGTCTAGCCTAGACGCCTTTAAAAGGGGATTGGACGAGTTTCTGGAGGAAAAATCCATTATGGGGTACAAGCCATGATGTGTATGCGCAACCTCCTGATTATAGGAATGGGTTAAGTCAGAATGCCAGATGTAGGGGAGGGCACCAGGATGAGGTCTCTTGTTATCTGGTGTGCTCCCTGGGGCATTTGGTGGGCCGCTGTGAGATACAGGAAGCTGGACTAGATGGGCCTATGGCCTGATCCAGTGGGGCTGTTCTTATGTTCTTATGTTCTTATGACACTGCTATTGCACACAGAAGATCCTTCCAGAGAGCAATGTGGGGTGTGAGCAATCCTCTCTCCCTGTAACAAGGCTACACTCCCACTTTCAGCTCACCGCTAGGCAGGAACAGACATTTATGGTGTTATGGTATGGCAATGTGATATTCAGATAACTTGTCCCTTTCAGCTGTAAACATTACCCTTTCTCCCTCTGGCCACAACTAAAGCTCTTTGTTCTCCCTTCCTTTGACTACCACAACACTAATACATTCTGCAACTTGTAGAACTGACCTGCAGGTGAGACTTGGTGACGGAAGGAGCCCATTTCATGGCTTCTTGCAGAATCATTCCGCAACGTGCCGCAAAATCCTTTACTATACTCTGGAAAGAGACATAAAAAACAGCCAGCAAGCGATCAATCGCCATCCTTAATAATAAAATATAACACAGCAAACTTTGAGCTGGATCAAACACACACGCATAAAACCCAAGCTATAACCATGCCCAGAAGCCACAACAAGGACCCAAAACAACATGGTCAATTCATGTCTGATCCAGTGTGTGGAGCATTTACCTCCCTTGCTTCATATGTATCGGGAACGGTGATCCTATATGGGGCGTCTGGAATGTCATAATATGGTTGGTCCTTGTGAATATCCTAAAACAGAAAGTCACCATTTTACTGAGAACACAAGCTGGTTTCAAACATTCATACACCAGCAGCTGATCGTTGCTCCCTATCATATCCAGTCAGACTTTGACAACTTATAAAAATAAACCATGGCACAGTATGCTGGTTTTTTTAAACATAAAACAAGCATAATAAAAATAAAATTAAGACTGTAAAAGCGTTGGAAGTCAGTAATTTCACATTCAACTAGAAAAAGAGATGAGACACACACACACACACACAAACACACACACACACACACACACACACACACACACACACACACACACACACACACACACGAAACTCACTCCCAAATTCTCAGACAGAGAAATACAAGAACCTATAACCCATATAATTTTTAGTAGAGGCAGTGAGAAGAGATGCCATCAATACCTCTACCAACTGGCTCCTTTTTAAGCTGAACTAGGCCCTTCCTTGCTCACAGAGAAACACCACTGTTAAGAGTAAGAGAATGAACCAAAGGCATAATAAAACAACCAGCAATACCAATAGCAAGAACTATATAGACCAGCAATTTTCACAACCAGTGTGCCGTGGCACATTGATGTACTACGAAATGTCCACAAGTGTGCTTTGGGAGTTTGGAGCACAGCGGTTGAAAACTGCTGAAAAAGTCTTCTGGGTTCTGTGGCTGTTTCTGGGGCAACTGTCTGTAGTAACAAATTGTCTGCCCTTCTTCCTCCACTGGTTCCTTAAAGATAGGCAATTCATTACTACAGACAGTTGCCCCAGAAACAGAGCCGTAGAACCAGGAAGAGTCTCCTGGAAGTGACATCACAAGAGGAGAAGACCATAGAGAAGAACTGTAGAGGTCGGGGAGAAGAAATTGCTGACCTAGATGAATGCTGTATTAATGAAGGTTAACTGTAAGAGCACTTACGGCGCTTAGCGACAGCGAGAGAGTCTGGAGGATATCTAACATGGTCTTCAGCACAGTTCCACTCCACAGCAAATGAGGAAACCTTTGAGAAAAACAAACACACAAGGCCAGTGTGTGTATTACAGGACTGCAGCTGGCAAACAGTGAGTCTCAATTTATAAATATGCTGCATTAAAAATGTATTTTTTAAAACAGCAGCCTTGATGGCTGGTGGGCCAACATAACACATAGACAAATAAGCAAAGGATCAAACAGTTTTTCTAGGGCTGAAACCCCGTTCAAGAGATGTTACTCATGTAACTGATTAAATTTGACTATAACTGATTATATTTGCAGATTAACATAAAGGGGAAAGCACCCTTTCTTTAATTTGCACACAACAAAGCAAAAAAAGAGGATCTCACTCCTCTTGCAAAATGAGACTGAGAGGTTAGAGACATTCTAGACTACACCATTTTCTTCTACTGCTCTGTTCTGCTCTGATCTGTGGGGTAGTAGGGGTGAGGAAGAGGAGGAGCTACAGAGGTGGACAGAGGCAGGGCAATTCTACCCATCGGTCTTCTGAACCAGCCAGAGCTCAGTCTGTCTCACTGCCAAAACAACCCCAACGCGAAAGAGGTGCAATCTGCTCATCAACACAACATGAGCAGTGAGGCCTATGCATGGTCTTGCCAAGAAAGAAGGAAAAGACGGGCTTCTCAGTCTCTCAAATGGGCTACTGCAGCCATATGAGGCTGCACCAGGTACTTTGGCAATGCTTATACAGGCTGGGTATCCAGAAGTGTCCTAGATTTCAGAATTTTCTGAACTTTAGAATAACTGCATAAACGATAATGAGATATCTGTATCGGGGGGGGGGGGGCAACCTGCTTCTTTCAGGCAAAGAATGAACCTGCAGTTGGTGTGGTCTATAATGTGCTGTCTGGTGTGGGTGAGACCACCAGCTCACCCCTTCCGGCCACCTCATCAGCCCCTGCAAGGACCAATGAGACATGTGCTCAGCTCTACACGGCCTTCTGCGTCACCCAGCTACCTTGCTGTGTAGAGCCCCAGCATGCATTACATTATGATGGCTGGCACAAAACAGTAAAAAAAAGGTTTTTTTTGTGTGTTTTTTTTTAAGTCCAAGCGCCTAAAAACTTCCAGATTTCAGAGCATTCAGCCTGTAGCTCTGTTAAACACTACTTTGCTAGGGAGGAGATGAGAGCAGAGTTTACAGTAGCACAGGAAAAGAAAGTATTGCCTTCCCATAAGAAATGCTGCCCTTTCAGAGGTAATTGCATTCTCTGAAACACCACATCCTAGCAAATGTTTGAGCCCCACATATTCTCAAGCTCAGCCCTCATTCAGTTCTCCCTACCTACGTTAAACAGGCATCATCAGATCATGGACAATATCAAATACTCACTTATCTACAAGACCCGATAAGTATTTATCTGCAACCCGCCGGATCCTCTTATGAATGTGGTTAAAATTCACCAGCAAGAACTGAGCGTGTCTTTCCAGTTCCTCTTCATTCTCCTTCGTTTTGGGCTAAATGCGTCAAACAGAACCACAGTAAGTCACCTGTAAACATATACGTATTTATATCTATAATGCAAGATACCGACGATGCAGTTTGTCGAGTCCTAATAATTTAAGCAACACTCGTGCCTCAAACTGCTCTTGTTAATGGCATGGTCAATTCTCTAGTGCAGTGGTTCCCAAACATTTTAACTTTGGAACCCACCTAAGGAAAATTTCACTTTACCAGCCACTCAAGCCTCGGTGGCTATAATGGTGATTGGGCAGCAGTGCTCCCCCCCCAAAGGAGAAGGTTGTTGAAGCCTTGATGCACATAGCCTAATTTGCGCTGTCAGTTTCACGACATACCAAAACTTGGGTTGTGACCCTCTGGTGGCTCCTGGACCCATAGTTTGAGAACCGCTGCTCTAGTGACTCACCTGTGATGTTTTATACCTTGAGCTGCTCCTACCCTCACTTAAGGCATTTTATGCTCCTTTGCAATTAAACCAATTCTGCAAAATGCCTCCTGAATGAATGAATGAATGAATGAATGAATGAATGGAGCCCTGTATGAATGATTGAGAGATAGTGACTGGCCCAAGGGTTTGGTTGTCCAAAGTGTAAGCTCACCGTCCCTGTACACTTATTGTGTTTCCATCCTTGGGTCACTTACTTTGTCGGCCATCATGCTGAGGAAAGCTTCAAACACCTTATCTGCAACAGCGATCACGCACTGCATCATACCTTAAAAGAGAAAATAGTCAAGCATTTAACATTTCTGCCCAGCCCACAGGTGTACACATTTGATCCTTGTTGCATAAATTCAGTGCTGGGCAAAACTGGTTTAAGAAAAAGAAATATAAGGGCACAATCCTAACCCCTTATGTCAGTGCTTTCCAGCACTGACATAAGGGCAATGCAGCTCTGAGGTAAGGGAACAAATATTCCGTCACTTTGAGGAGGCCTCCGTGAGTGACACCCAACTACAGGATGCAGCACACAGTCCATTGGCACCGCTATGCCAGTGCTGGAAAGCACTGACATAAGGGGTTAGGATTGCGCCCTAAGTCATAATTTGTTTTAGTCACCTCTTCCTGAAATGTCAATTATATTCCTTTCTTGGCCTCATTAAATGGGAAATTTCCATCTTTCAGACCTCCATCCTAACACACATTCTCCCAGATTTCAATCCTACTGATTTCTTTTCAACTGCTATCACCTAAGATGGTTCAGGATCACAGGCAGCTTAGTCATGGCATTTTCACATACGCAAGACAAGAGTCAGTCCCATTTCCAAATTTTGGGTCTCAGAGATTTGGTCCAGTGATGATTAATCTCTTATTTGAAGATACAGGCACAATTACAGGCACCCAAAAGTTTCAATTAAGGGACAATATCTAGCAATTAAGCAAAAGAAAAGCCTATGAAAGGAAGTTAGTGCATGGGTTCTATTATAGCCAGGTGCAAGCCTGTCTCTCTCTTAAGTAAAATAAAATCAATACAGTCTTACCTGATTTGTCTTTTTGAATAGCTTTATCCTCAAAATAATAGAACATGACTTGAAAGCGATCAGGGTCCGTTGATCGTAATACCCTACAGGAGAGCAGTTAACAGTAATGCATCTTGCACAGAGGTAAGCATTCACAGAACATAACTACAGTGGACCTGCCATATCTGCAGGCTCCACATCCACCAATTTAAATCAACTGTGAATTGAAAATGTATTTTCGCAAACTTCATGTACCCTGCTGTAGCCTTTTTCACTCGCACCCTGCCATTTCACAGCATTTGCTTCACACCCACCCATTTATACTAGTTTAGGCAATTTAGGTATGTTTTCGGCAATCTATGCAAGTTCATGCAATGTGCACAACTTGTGCAAATGTATGCAATTTGTGCAAATTTACGCAAATGTATGCATGTGCAAATTTATGCAAATTCATGCCATTTTATCAGTGTGACATTTGCAGACCTTAACATCTGTGGATTTTGGCATCCATGTAAGGTTCCAAAACCAACCCTACACAGATACAGAGGGCCCACCTTACTAGGAACATACATCCCTTTTACATCCCTTTCTGTTTACATCATGTGAGGGGAGGAATGCAAGAAGTAGTCAGCCAGAACATTAGAGGAGGACAACTATGAGAATACTAACAGGAAGCAGGATGCCTCCTGTTTCCTCTTAGTGCTCTGGCTGTCTCATGCCTCTAGCGCAGTGGTTCTCAAACTCACTCGGAGTTTGAGCCTGAAGGTAAGTCTTTGCAGGGGCAGTGACACAATCCTCAGGATCGTGCTGCTGCAAGGAAAAGCTAGGGCTTTTTTTCAACATAACTTAACTGCCGTTGGGGTCCAGGGGGTGCAGAGAGCCCCACAGAGCTTGTGATTGCGACCCACTTCCAGATTGCGATCGCAAAAGTAAGTAAGTCAATCTTTTTTTTTTACTTTCTACAAGCTGCAGGGAGTCCTGCAGAGGGATCGGTGACCTACCAATTTGAGAACCACTGCTCTAGAGTTCTGACTGACTGCTTCTTGAGTTCTGTAACAGGAAGGACTGAAAATAAAGAGCACTGCAAAGGAAGACAGGTAAGTAATGAGTGTGGAAGGGAGGAGAACCATGGGTGAGTAAAACCACAGATATGAGATCCACTGATATGGGGGAATGCCTGTATAATACTGTGAAGGCTTGAGCAGTAATAAAACACTCACCTCATACATTCTAGGCGGTACACAGACAGTAGGTAGGTGGACATGGCAAAGTCCAGTTTATTGATCAGGGCAGACACTTCTGGGGGAGGGTCCAGGAGATTGATGATGGTACTCCGTAACTCGCTCAGCTCAGCCTAAAGGCACATCAATTAATTCAGGCACTGGGAGCAACACCAAACTCAGAGGAATGTCTTTTGGCACCTCGCAGGTGATCAAGTTACTTCACCTGCAGGGCACTTTCAAAAAGCTATTAAACATGCATTCTATGCAAAGTGGAATTTAACAAGAGTTGCATAAAATCCTATCGCAGCTCACAAAGAGGCACGTTTCAAAGTGTACCCTGGGGGAAAGACAAATTGTCAAGTGTCTGGCTGATGAGCAGCAAGTGATTAAACTTGCAGCCTTGCCAAATAATTAAAAATAATTAAATTCCCCATACGAATCTGTCCACCCAGCATGCTCAACATCAGAGGTGGGGGGAGATGACACAATAGGGCCCTTGCTGATCCAGGCTTTGAAATACCTTTCCCTGGAGGCGGTAGTGTAGCTAGGAGGGGGGCAGCATGGCAAATACTGCAGATGCCACAATGCGCTGTGCAAGTTCCCCACTCATCATCGGAGCCAATGCTGCCCCGAATGGCTCCAACAGCGAGTGGGAGGGGTCGCTTACACGGCACGTTGCAGCACCTGCAATACTTACCGGCCCGCCCACCCCCCCGGCTATGCTACTGCCTAGAAGCTCACTTGGTCCTTCACTTGTGATTCTTAACCAAGCTAGTGAAGTCAATCTTGTTTAAGCAAGCAATTCAGCTAAATTAATTAATGCCCTTCCAAATACCTGTTGGTCTTCTCCCCACTCCTCAGTTCAGCTGGTTTTTGGTTTTCCCTACTCCTTTTGGTTCAGCTGGTTCTTTTGGGTTTTGGATTATGATTTTGTTTATCGTGGTATTTTCAATAATTCTATTTTATTTTTTTAATTGATGCATGCCTCTTTGGGGGCAGAGAGAAAGAACACAAATTGCCAGATAAGTTTAGATTAAAAAGAGATTTTTTTAAAAATTAATGGAGAGGGAGATGGAGAGATAGGTGTCTTTTAAAATAATTGTCCTGTAAAGCTCTGTCACTGCAATCTAGACTTACGCCTGAGCAGGTGTGAGTCCCTTGTGCTGGCTCCTATGTGTTACTAACGTGCCATAAAGCATGTTTGCTGCTACTTGGGAGCAGGCTAGGCCAGCGTGAGGAGATGCACAGGCCTAGAAACAGACCCAGACCTGCACCAGGACAGGGTAAGTTTGTGACAGCCTGGGCAGGCCAGTGCAGGGGGTAGAAGAGGGTGGCAGGAGGGTGTAATGGAGATGAAGAGGTGGCAACTTTGGCAGGGGGTAGGGTGGATCAGGAGGCAGATCGGTACCAGGAGGGGGTTGAGACTAGCTGTGGGAGTGCAGGCTGGATCCTAACATCCCATCCCTGCCCAACCAGAGTTGCACAGGCCGCTCAAATCTGTGACCTCAAAATCATGGGCACAGATCCGAGTAACCCCATAGGGCTGGCTGGTGTGCAACATGGGTAAGGGGAATAAAATCTCCTTACACTGAGTTGCGCCCCAGTCCACTCCTACAATGCACTGGATTCAGCACAAGTTAGGATTGTTCCCTGAGGCCCAAATCCTAACCAACTTTCCAGCACCGACATAGCTGGGCATGTGGTGCATCCTGTAGACCTCAAAACACAGCACTTTACTTTCCCTACCTCTTTACTTGGCGCCCCCGGTATTTGCAGATAACCGAAATTGCAGCTGCTGGATCTGCAGATACACTTATATTCTCTTACCGGAGTTTCCCAAGTATATTCTATACACTGTGCTTAAAAAGGAGCAGAAGAAAAAGGAACTTACAGCAGTCACAGTGTCATTTTTCATGGCAGAGTTGTACTGAAGAACAGAACGAAGAGGCTCTTTGCTAGGGAAGGTCAGCAACGGTGACTTGGTTGCAATCTCACAAACGCCCTCATACCACTCTTCCGGCCAAAGACCTGAGAGTGACATTTGGAGACGAAAGAAAAACACTGCTTTGGTCTGAGTGACATGTCCAGCGTGCTTCTGTTTTACAAGAAGATTACGTTCGTAAAGGATACACCACCTTAGTAAAAAGGTCACTTCAAATTAGTTTCATTCCCATTTTTCTGTGTTTAAATATACTCCAGCAAAAAAATTAAGACTTGATTCAAATGTGATGGCAGACAGAGGTTTGGCATCATGTCAAACCCTGGAGTTCAGTCAAACTTGTCCCGTCCCCCATCCACGGACTCTGTTTCAGCAGTTTTAGGTATCCGCAGTTCACAAATCAACCCTGTCATGCTCATCTCATCTTTGTTTCATTTGCACCCTCCAAACTACTTGGATAGATCTTCATGATCTTGTTCAATCTTAGAAGCTAAGCAGCATCAGGCCTGGTTATTACTTGGATGGGAGACCACCTGGGAATACCAGGTGCTGTAGGCTTATACCATAGTCTTTCGAGACTGAAGGTTGCCAACCAACCCTCCAAACAGATTCCTCTTCATGCCTGCTTGTTAGCACTTGCCCTAACAAGCAAGGGGGAAGAGGAAGTAATTTGGGGGGCTTGCGCAGAGCAACAGTAAGTCTAGTGTTCACTGCTATGTGCTATTCCAGGAATCCGCAGTAGCAGCAGGAATGAATCCCCTGTGGATTAAGGGGGGTGACTGTATCTACACTCCAGTGTGGCTGATGCACAGGAAGAGAGTGCTACAAGCCAATGGATCCCTTCACAGGAGTAACAGCCACCTGTGTACCACCACCACCCAACCCCCATCTCTCTTGATTTTTTATTTATCGTGTGGCATATAACACATGGACACACCTGGTAACCCTTCTAAAACTGTAGCACTGGGAGTCTATTTGGCCTTTTCATTCCTGCCTCTATAACTTGTGGTCCCTGAACTTAAAAAGTTCTTCATTTCCAAATTAAAGACAGGACGGAGACTTCGGACTACCTGAGCCCTCCACAGCAAATCCCATGAGCACTGAATACAGCCAGAAATCCCGGAAAAGCTTCTGCAGCCTGGGTTTCGCTTCCTTGATTGGGGGCAGGCGTCTTGTAAGCTAGGGGGCAAGCACAAACACAGGAAAAATAAAGCCGAATGCCCATTAAATAAATTGGTCAGCATAAATGCAGTAAAAAGTGGATATTCTGCTACTTAAGATTGGCACTTCCTGAACCTAAAGGTGAACAGTTAAGTTTAATAAAATCCACACAGTATTAAATTTACATTACTTTGCCATCCAGCATGTGGATCCAGCAGCAGAGGGTACCTTCCTCTGCCATGAACTCAGAGGTGTAACTAGGCCAGGGCCTGAGGGGCACATGCGCCAAGGGGGGTGCTTCACTGCCCCTCAGGGTCTGCCATAATTATGGAGCTGGTGCTGGGGGCTTCATTCTCCCCGTTCCTTCTCCTTCAATGGGAGCCTCCACAGGAAAAGGAACAGGAGCATGAAGCTGTTGCATTCCCTCCTCTAGGGAGAACCCAGAAGTGACATCACAGCAGGACTGCCCTTGGTGCTGGGACAGAGCGTAACACATCTGGATGAACTGTCTGAAGCCAGGGACAATGCACTATTTCTTGGGTTCAGTTGTTTGTCTGCAAAATGGGAGTAATATTAACCTACTTCCAAACAGAATTCCTTCTAAGGCAGTGGTCTCCACTGCACTCCCCAAAAATTCCTCCCCATCCCATGCCACTTTTCCACCATGCCACTTTTCCACCATGCCACTGCTTTGTTTTCCACTTGATCTGGGCCCAGGTATGCTCTGGGCAGCCGTGTCCATTGCCCAACATCCCAGCAGGCTTTGCAGCGGGATGTCCGGGCAGACGCGACTGCTCAGAGCGTCCTTGTGCCTGGATTGAGTGGAAAATGAAGTGGCAACACATTGGAACAATAAGCGCTGCTCAAAGGGGAGGGAGGGCTCTCACCAAACGCTGGATCTGGCCCGCAGGCCACAGTTTGGCAAGAACCGCTCCAAGGTGTGTGGCCTTGCACCTCTCACCATGTGACTCAGAGCTCACTTGACCTGGAAACCAGCAAAGACATCTTCCACCAGAAGACACCATTGCGTCGCAATGCAGCATGTTTTCATAAAAAGATTAAACCAGGGGTGCCCAAACCCCAGCCCTGGGGCCACATGCAGCCCTTGAGGCCTCTCAATGCGGCCTTCAGGGAACCCCCAGTCTCCAATGAGCCTCTGGCTCTCTGGAGATTTGTTGGAGCCCACACTGGCCTGATGCAACTGCTGTCAGAGTGAGGGTGACTGCTTGACCTCTCGTGTGAGCTGTGGAATGAGGGCTCCCTCCACTGCTTGCTGCTTCACGCCTGTGATGCAGTAGTGGCAGCAAAGGAAAGGCCAGCCTTGCTTTGTGCAAGGCCTTTTATAGGCCTTGAGCTATTGCAAGACCTTCATTCATTCATATAAGTTCATCTTTAATATATTCATTTATGTAAACTTATTCACATTTTAAGTGTAAATTAATCCTTTTTTCCCCCGGCCCTCGACACAGTGTCAGAGAGATGATGTGACCCTCCTGCCAAAAACTTTGGACACCCTTGGATTAAACCAACGCTATAAAGATAACAAGAAAAAGGCAATTTTTTCAAAAGTTACATGACTGTCCAAAGTTTGAATTCCACATGTCCAAATAGTTGTACCATTAAAGAAGGTGATTATTTCAACAATAATAAAACAAAAACACGAATAGAGAGTGCAAATCAAGGGCTGGCCAAATATTATGCTCCTCAGTGCCCGCTGCATAAAAAAGGCCATGTTTTAGCAAGGCAATAAGATCAACAAGATCCTTATCTTTTCCCCACACAAAACAATCAACAAGCCCTTGTATTTTTTTCCCCACATGAAACAAGAGTTGAATGACTAGAGGACAAAAGATTACATAGCCCTCTTACCATTCAAATGGGAAAATATGTTATGGGATGAGTCCAATATGAATCATGCGTGTGGATCAATAGGGGAGGACAAAAAGCCAATTCACAAGGTAAGCTGAACTTGCTTTGGTTCCTGCCCTTATGATTCAGCACTATTGGGCCTCAAGGAAGGAAGCTGTGACTCAATGGACAGAGTCTCAGCTTTGCATGCAAAAGGTCGCCAGGTTCAGTTCCTGGGAGCCTCCCCAGGTAGGTCCAAGAAAGGACTCCTGATGGCCACCGCCAGCCTGCACTGACAACACTAATGCAGATGGACCAGTGGTCTTACTCAGTAGGCAGCAACATCCTGTGTAACTGTGTGAAATAAGCCCCATCATGGCCTGGAGAGAAAACTGAACCCATCAAAACAGGAAGATACAGGTGGGTACTCTTCAATGCACGGACTCAGGACCCATGGATTTGACCATGGATTCTTAACTCGTGGCTGACAAACCACTGAGGATCTCCTGAACATGACCGGAACCTGGTTCCAGTCAAGTCCAGGAAATTTTAGACTCATAGAGGCCATGTGCTACCTCAGATAGGTCCCCAGAAGTGTTGGAAGGGCACTTCCTGTTTCTGTGAAATCAGAAGTGCCCTTCCAACTCTTGTAGGGGCCTCTCAGAGGTCCCTAGAGGCCACATGTGGCTCCAGACATGACAGAATCAAGGTTCCTGTTGTGTTCAGAGGCCCTGTTGGTACGCAAACAGTGGATTTAAGTATCCATGGGTTTTGGTATCTGTGGGGATCCAGGAATGGTTCCCTTGCAGATACTGAGGTGGGACCTGTACCGTTAAAATGGCCAATCCTGTGACATCATCACGAGCCTTCATTAACCCTGAAGGTCCACATGCATGCCAAGGTGACAACTTTTCTTTTTTGCTCCACCTATCAAACTGAGCACCTAAAAATATGAGTTTGCAAGAAGCAGAACACCAACTGGCAGAGAGAGAGAAAAGCAAGTGGAGAGATTTTAGCTGACAAGTTAAGTTCAGCAATGATTGATTTACAGCCTGTTTACTTTAGAACATCCCCCTATGAGGACTGCACCAAAGTTCACATTTTAACTGTTTTCATCCACCCGCTTGGAGGTCCTTCTGCAACCGTTTGGTCATTAGGGAGGTAAGATACGTTCCTATCTTTTGAAATGGACTAACTTTAATAATAGTATTCCTCAACGAAAGTGAGATTTATTGGCTACAGGGCCAAGATTATTTACATGAGAACTAAAGTGAGAAGGACCCCCAGCGTGATTACAGGTCATTAACAACAAGCCTACAGAGGGAAAAAAAGGTATTCAAAAAAAGAATTGCAGAATTGTCAGAAGTTGTCAGTAATCAAAGACAACTGAAAACTAACTAATCAGATCAATTTGTCACAATTAAGACCCATTTATTTCAATGGGGCATAGCTATGGCTAGCTTTGCTTTGGATACAACCTTTGGTTTCAAAGAGAGACTATCTGCTTCAAAGGGGTTTTTTTTAATGCATTTTATAAATATCTGAGTGTTTATTAGGTATGTAGTTGCTCTTCTTTGGGCTTTGCCTACAGTTCACCGATTCAGATTTTGGCAGTTAACAACTGTGTAACGCAAGAGATGGGACTCTGTTCATGAATTAAGGATTTTCACCATCCATTCCTGCACACAACTCCCACACAAGAGTTCTCAAAGGAGCCCCCACCAGCTGGCAAAATCAACAGACATCAAAATCCCTTGTGTGGTATGTGGTGTGTTAGCCTCAAACTCTTGTGGACATGAACAGCCTTCTCTGGATTTGAGCCAGTATTTCCACGCATTTGAAATGTAAACTATAGAAACACATTCACATACAACACAACCGACTTAGAAGCCAAGTCCAATACATTCAGTGGGACTTGCTTCCAAGTAAAGGTGCGTAGGGTTGCACCTCCACTGTCCAAACTAGCAATCCAATCAGACGATTCAACATAGAGGAAGGTTCACTTAAGTCCCAGTGAAAAACAAACAGGATTTCATGTATCGAGTCACAGGCTGCTGTGGGTGGCTCTCCAGTGTTTCAAGACTTCAGCCCTGATTCTCGGGACAGCCTGCACGGGAGGAGGTGGCTTGACCCACAATTGTGCAGAAATTGTGCAGAAAGGCTTCCCCAGTTGATGTTGCTTCTGGGTCTCTCCTGGAAGGCAAACCCTTTCCATCCAACCAGGAAGAATCAGGTCTGGGCCACCGCATACACACAGCATGTTGATGGCATACTACTGCACTGTCCAACTCACCACCTCCATTTCCGGTGAGGGTAGGTGGAGCAACACTGCACAACCTCTGTAGCCAGAGGAACTACATTCCACAACCTCCATAGCCACACTGCACCACCTCCGTAACCAGAGGAACTACATTCCACAATCTCCGTAGCTGGAGTACTTAGCACATATTCAATGCAACTAGTAGAATCTAGTAGGAAGCCACTTGACATACTGCAATGAATCACCAGTGATACACATAACTTCTTCCTTAAGAGAATTTCTCATAAAGGGAAGATACTTTTTTTTTTTTTACACTTATGCTTCCTGAAAGTGTTAAGCTTTCTGTTCCAGAGTGTCTTATTGTTATGTTTTCAGCCTTCCAGCTTCTGCCTCGTCAAGATGAAGCTCCAGTTTTGCTTAGTGGTCTTCTCTTTCACCATCACGGTTGCGCTGTGCGGCATCAAAGATCTTCGCGAGCATTTCGAACAACTCGGGGAGGAGCCTCTCAACCCTCGCGGGCTCCACGGCAATGGAAGTTTTAGCGTGACGAGCCTCTCGCCGGAGTTTCATCAGGAGAACACAGTGACCAAAGACCTGAACGTCGACGAGGAGGAGGAAGACTACATTGACCTGGACCAACTGCTGAACGAAGATTACTTTGACATTATTGATGCTGTTCCAGAAACGGAACAGCTTTTGAGTTCTGAGTTTAAGCAAGGAAATATTCTCAAGCTTTTCCCGGGCAAAACGAGAATCCAGCGCCTCAATATCCTCAATGCAAACTTTGGCTTCAATCTTTATCGGTCTCTGAAAGACAAAGCCAACTCCTCCGATAACATCCTTTTGGCTCCAGTTGGCATATCCACCGCCTTGGCTATGCTGTCATTGGGACTGAAAGGCAACACCCATGAGGAGCTACTGGCCACTGTTGGCTTCAGAGACTTTGTCAATGCCAGCTCCACCTATGACCTGATGACCGTCCACAACCTCTTCCACAAACTCACCCACCGGCTCTTCAGGAGGAATTTTGGCTACACGCTCCGGTCGGTCAACGACCTTTACATTCAAAAACAATTCCCCATCCTGAGCGAATTCAAGAACAACCTGAAGCGATACTATTTTGCCGAGGCACAGCTCGTCGACTTCTCCGACCCAAACTTCACCACGAGAGCCAATGAGCGCATTTCAAAACTCACCAAAGGATTAATAAAGGAAGCTCTGGAAAATGTACATCCCACCACTACAATGATGATCCTTAACTGCCTGTACTTTAAAGGTAAGGAAACAGGATGGCCAGGGATAGTTTGCACTAGCAGAACACAACAGAAAAGATTATCAAACAAAATACAGGTCGAGTATTACCCAAAATTATTGGGACCAGAAATGTTTTGGATTTCAGGTTTTTTTAGGGGGGGGGGGAATATTTGCATACACATAATGAGATTTTTGGGATAAGGGACCAAAATCTACACATGAAATTCATTTATGTTTCATTTGCACTTATACACATAGCCTAAAGGAATTTTATGCAGTATCGTTAGTAACTTTGTGCATCAAAGTTTATCTACGCTGAACCATCAGAAAGCAGACCTGTCAATTTTCAACTTGGGCATCATGCTGACGTTGAAGAAGTTTTGGATTTAGGAGCATTTTGGACTTTCGGATTAGGGATGCTCAACCTGTACTAACAGCTACATTTTAAAAAAAGAGTACAGTGGGAACTCAGTATCTATGGGGGATCAGTTCCATGAACCTCCATGGATACCAAAATCTGCAGAAGCTGAAATATGGGGGGGGGGGGTCCACAGGCCTGCAATAACTTACCTGGAGGCCATGCCAGGCCCACTGGAGGTTGCACTGGCCTCCCAGCCTCCTCAGACAGCCTCTGGCCAAAGAGGCCATTTCCAGTTCAATTTTGAAAGGCCCTCTGAGGTGGTGCTGGAATCCCTAGCATGTATGCACTGCTGCAACCGAGACGCCTGCATTGGCTCGGTCATGTCGTGAGAATGGATGATGGCCGGATCCCAAAGGATCTCCTCTATGGAGAACTCGTGGAAGGAAAGCGCCCTACAGGTAGACCACAGCTGCCTTACAAGGACATCTGCAAGAGGGATCTGAAGGCCTTAGGAGTGGACCTCAACAAGTGGGAAACCCTGGCCTCTGAGCGGCCCGCTTGGAGGCAGGCTGTGCAGCATGGCCTTTCCCAGTTTGAAGAGACACTTGGCCAACAGTCTGAGGCTAAGAGGCAAAGAAGGAAGGCCCATAGCCAGGGAGACAGACCAGGGACAGACTGCACTTGCTCCCAGTGTGGAAGGGATTGTCACTCCCGAATTGGCCTTTTCAGCCACACTAGACGCTGTTCCAGAACCACCTTTCAGAGCACGATTCCATACCATAGTCTTTCGAGACTGAAGGTTGCCAACAACAACTTCTGAGGTACTGGTTTGGCATCCAAAGATGCTTGAATCCTTGGATACCAAGCTCATGGATACGGAGGGCCCACTATACTTTTGGGAGCCAACACAAACTAATCATAATCAGCCTTGGTTTCAAAAACTTCAGTCCCTTAATTTTTAACAAGACAGTCTGGCTAAATTCAGCTAACCATGCCATTTTAGCCAGCTTTACAGAAATCAGCTCTTAAACCATGTACAGTTGGTTACAAACATAAAAGGCCAGAAGTTTCTAGTTACCAGAATGACAAATTTCTAAAAATTTCAAATTTCTATGACTTCTACTCCACGTGGCTAAGGGCCAAGCTAGATGCAATATAGGAGATCTGTGAAAGGATCATTTCAAGCATGCCGTTTCTATGCAGCCCACAGGTGCACACATTTAATCCCTGTTGCGTATATGCAACATTCAGCAGAAATGGCTTGAGAGTGGGGGGGGTAGGTGTGGTTGTTGGCATCCTTCAGTCTCAGAAGACTATGGTGTCACGCTCTGAATGGTGGTTCTGGAACAGAGTGTCCTCTCCAGTGTGCGAAGCCTGGGTAAAGTAGGTATGGAGGATAGGCTGTTACCCATGCAGCAAATCCCCCCTCTCCACGTCGCTGGAATGGTCCAATGGAAAGGCAGAGGCCAATACGGTTGGTTCCAGCGGCGTCGCAGGAGTTGCCAGAATGTGACTGTGTTCAGCCACGAACTGCCTCAGGGACTCCGGCTCCGGATTTTGCCTCGAGGTTGACTCCTGAAGCCTTTTCCACAACTGGATGTAGCCACAAGGCAGTGGAGGTTTGGGATCAGAGTTTTCCTTCTCTCAGATGAGCTGCCTTCCCAGGCTGACGAGTCCCATCTACCCGGTGGCTGTTTAATAGGTGTATAATCAGTAGTAGGTTTATAAGGTATATAAGGTATAAGGTATATACCTTATATAAGGTATAAGATATAAGGTGTATAAGGTATAAGATATAAGGTGTATAAGGTATAAGGTATATAGGTGTATAATCAGTTTAGTAGGTGTATAATCAGATAAAGACCCCAAGGTTGGCAGATGGAATTAGCTTTAATCTTTTTCTCCCCCAATTCCATTCCACACCATTTTCCTAATTAAAAATTGCAAACCTTAGCCCAGTGAAGTGCAGGGCAAAGCATCCGAGGAGACCTACAAGACTGGGGAAAAGGCACTGGTGCGGGAGGGAGTTAAAAACTGACGTTAACAGTATAAAATGCCAAAAATCCTTCTGATTCTGGGGTGCAAGAATTCAAAGCAGAAAGAGATGCTTGGCCACCACGACACCTACAAAAACGCACTGGTCCCTGCATTATGGGTTTGTGTCATTACACTAATGTAGAATTATGGTACCATCCTATTTTCCCTCTGTGCTTTGTGAGCACTGCACAGTGCAGACTGTTTCAAATATTCAGAAAGCATGTTGCAGCAGAGCAGAACTTAGTACTGCATGCAGGAAGGCCTGCATCGTTCCACCTGCACCAGTGCAGGCCTACACATGTGCCAGAGCAGGAAAGCTTTGAGCCCACACCGCGGGGGGGGGGGGATCAGTGGCCCTGGTGCATGTAGTATACTACTCCCCTTTCCAGGCCAGATTCATGGACACAGATCCACTCAGTCTTCTGTCAGTGATTTAGCAGTAGTGGATCCATTGCAGCAGCTGGGACTTTCTCTGGGCAAGGGGACAAATGCAGCAGGTATCTTTTCATAGCTTGACAAGAAGACTAAGCTTCAATTGCAGGGCAGCAACTCTCCTTCCTGAACAGTGCTCTGTGTAATGGGGCTTTTGCCATGTTTAACAGGGAGCTGGGAACACAAGTTTCCGGTGGAGATGACACACAAGCGCACTTTCCGCATAAATGAGAAGGAGGTGGTCAAGGTGCCCATGATGCAGACCAAGGCCAACTTCCTGGCCACCGTAGACAACGAGCTCGACTGCGGGGTCCTCCAGCTGCCCTACGTGGGCAACATCAGCATGCTGATTGTCCTGCCTCACAAACTCTCGGGCATGAAGACCCTGGAGAAGCAACTGACCCCACAAGTGGTGGAGAGGTGGCAGAAGAGCATGACAAACAGGTACAACTCTGGGTGGGAACTTTCTTTCTTCCTTAGGAGTCCCAGACCTAATCCCAGGTATGGTCCATATAGATATGCAAACACCTTGCCGGAGCTGAAGGCACAAGCACTAATCAAGCCATTGGCATTTGTCCCATCAAACACTGAATCTTGTGAATGGGGCGAATCTTGATGTTCTGAACATTTCAAGTCCCTCTTTAAAGGGAAAAGGGAAAAAAAGCAAGTTTCTAGTCCTTACAATTCTGAAGAAAGATGTACGAACAACAGCATGAAAGACCAAAAAGACCAATCAGGAGTCCAATCACAAGAAGACAGCCCAACCCTTTCTGCACTCCCCTTTATAAGCAAGGCACCTGTTTTTTGAGCCCTTCTCTATCAGCTTACCACTGCTAGGCCCAAATCTTAACCCACTTTCCAGCACTGGCATAGCTGGGCCAATGGGACACGTGCAGCATCCTGCTGTTGGGTGGCATAATGGAGGCCTCCTCAAAGTAAGGAAATGTTTACTTGCTTACCTTGGAGCTGCATTGCCCTTATGTCGGTGCTGGAAAGTGGGTTAGGATTGTGCCCTTAGTGGATTAACAAGCTTGGGGTCCTATCCAGCAACTTATTCCAGCAGGCAGTGGTTGGCACCAAGAGGCAAGAGATGGAGCCTAAGAGTGCCAGCTGAACCTCCACTCTGGGTCCTCTGCTTTCTGCCTTTCCACATCTGCCATAGTTAATTCTCATTATCCACTGGGGTTAGGTTCCTGAAAATTTCAGCATATAATTAATCAGCAGATACCAAAACATTGATCCTATGGAATAAATGGGGTTGGGGGAGGGGTAGCTAACCTCATCAGGAATGCCAGCAGCAGCTTCAGAATGAACACCATGGATGCTACGGATAGTCTCAGCATGGCCACTGATAGCTGAAATCCAACAGCGGATGGTGCAGTGTAACACTCTTGTTCCTGCGGATAAGCAAACCCGTGGGAACAGAGTGCGCAGAGAGCGAGAACTGACTGTATTTGTCTCTCTGAATAAAAGGGGCAGAAGAGCTCTGCTGTCTTGGCTTGAGCCAATTAAAATCTCTCCCATTACTTTGTTCTCCCTAGAACGAGAGAAGTTGTGCTCCCTAAATTTAAGCTGGAGAACAGCTATGACTTGATCGAGGAGCTGAAAGCCCTGGGACTGCACGAACTGTTCACTGCAAGTGGCAACTTTTCTGGAATATCCGAAGAGAGTATCATCATTGATAAGGTACGTAGTTCTGAGCACACTGAAACGGTTGTCGGGAACTTTGGGTAACACGTAGACGCAAGTCCTCCATGCATCCTTCTTGACCATTTCTGGTTAGTACACTGGAAGCAGGTGCCTATTGAGTTTCTGCTTGAAGATGTCCTGTGAGGGAGAATCCACCACCTTCCTCGGCAATCTGTTCCACTGTTGCACCACCCTTACCAATTTTTTAATGGGTGAACGATGGTTTCTTTTTGTGTTCTTCTGAGCAAATATGGCAACGGTTAAAGACCGTTTCCATAACGGCCCAACTTTGGAGTTGGTCTGCCCAGGAGGCTTCCTGAGACCTCAAGGAGGCAGGCACTCTACAGAGACGCTCTAATCCACCACTACGTTTCCCCTCCACAATTTTCCCCCTGCACCCTGACCTCACCAAGGAAGCCAGAGGAGCAAAACTGGCTGCCCTGCTTCCAGGTAAGGGGGGGATGTCCTTTGGACTGTGGTTTCAAGTGCTAGCAGTACTGGGGCGGATCCCAATCACTTCGCTGCTGCGTCTCAATTGCCTGTGTCTAGCTCTGATGTGTCATCTGACCACGTTTGTGATCGGTTTTGTGACGCTAACATCCAGCTACCAGGAGACCTCAACTATCCTTGCCCAAACACAGTCAATCACGGTTTGGCAGTCAAAAGTATCTCATGCCAGTAGCCTTCTAGAACCTTATCAAGAGAGGACAGATCGATAACGGCTCTAAAGTGGGAAAACCACTGAAGTGATGAGGATAAAAATTGCAGGTTGTTCTAATTTTAAGAAAAACAGTGCCCTCTGTATCTGCGGCATCTGCATTCATGGATTCAACCAACCATGAATCAAACCATGGTTTCGATCCAACTATGGATCGAAAATATTTTTTTTTGAACGTGCCATGCGCCAAGCACTTACTCTGCTGAGACCGATTGCCTCAAGCCATGGGACGCAACACAAGGTGGCCAGAGAGCTGGAAATGGCTTCCAGAAAAGTCTTCCTTCCATTGGCCAGCAGGGTAAACCATGTGACTTTTGTGTCACCAGCATGGCTGCACCTGAGTGAGCAGGAAGCAGCAGAGCGGTGAAGCGCACAAGCCACCCACATCTCTGGAGTACCCATGACAGGTGCTTGCTCAGGCCAGCTCCACCATGAGGGCTCCCCAGCCTCCCTCCGGCATCCTTGCCCCTGTGCCGTAGTACGCACATACGATGCCGTTTTATTAAGGGACTTCTGGAGAGTCCCCGTGGACACAGAGGGCTCACCGTATTGCTCCATTAGAGTTACCAAGACACAAGCCTGTTTCTTGTGAGCAGACCCATAGTATTTCCCTCCCTCTTTTTTTACAGTTCAGTCACCAAGGGACAATTACGGTGAACGAAGAGGGCACAGAAGCGGCGTTTGTGACCAGTGTGGGCTTCATGCCCCTTTCCGCTCAAATCCGTTTCGTCATTGACCATCCTTTCCTCTTTCTCATCTACGAGCACCGTACCAGCTGCCTGCTTTTCCTGGGCAGAGTTGCCAACCCAAGCAAGTCTTAAAAAGCAGAGAGGCGCGCTTCACACAGTCATGCAGCTGGGAAAGGTTCATACGTTTTAAATATAGTCATTTTATATGCCTGTATTAGCTGTCACGTTTGTGAATATGCAATACTGGGTGACAAATGCAGAACCTCTCAGAATGAGTAATTGAAATAGAAGATTCAGCTAGGACTTGCGAAGATAATCGTAGCTATTAATTACTAAAAATGTTCCATTTTGTTGCAATGTACACCATCTGAAGGCAGGTAGGAGCATTTGCTATATATTTCAGTATATACTCCAAGAACCCCTAGCAAACAAAGAAGCCTATTGTAAAAACATCAGAAGAGCCCTGCTGGATCAGACCCAGGGCCCAACTAGTGCAGCTTCCTGTATCTCACAATGGCCCCCCAGGTGCCTCAGGGAGCACTCAAGACTCAAAAGGATATACAGCTGGACCTCGGTATCCATGGAAGATCCATTCCCAGATCCCCCACAGATTCTGAGATCTGCGGGTGGGGGGGGGCAGAGGACCTGCAGATGTACCTGTCTCAGAAGGCCTCCGAGAGGCACTTCTAGTTTCTTGGCAAACCATAAGTGTCTCTCAGAGGCCTCCGGGAGGCCTTTTGAGAAGCAAGAAGGTCACGGTCCTCTGTGGGCCCTTCAGATGCGGGTTCAGAACATGTGTTCCATCAAATCCACCTGCAGATAAGGAGAGCCCACAGCCGCGGAATGAGAAAAGATGCAGAAGAGGGCAACCAAAATGATCAGTGGGCTGGGGCATCTCCCTTATGAGGAAAGGCGACAGCACTTGGGACAATTGAGTCTCGAAAACTGAGACATGGGAGGGGACATGATTGAGATGTAAAAAATTATGCATGGGACGGATAGAGGGATGTTCTTTTCCCTCTCACACAACTCCAGGACCAGAGGACATCACTAAAACTGAGTATCAGGAAAGTTAGAGCAGACAAAAGAAAACGCTTCTTTACCCAGTGTGTCATTAATCTCTGGAACTCTTTGCCACAGGAAACGGCAATGACGTCTGGCCTAAATGCCTTTCAAAGGGGATTGGACAGATTGATGGAGGAACAGTCCATCATAGGTTACAAGCCATGATGAATATAAGCAACCTCTAGGCTTTACAGACAGCCCATCTCTGAATGCCAGATGCAAGGGAGTTGCAACTGTAATCTTGCTGTCTTATGTGCTCCCAGAGACACTGTGAGACATAGGAAGCTGGACTAGATGGGCCTTTGGCAGCTCCATCCAGCAGGGCTCTTCTTATGTTCTTAAGATAAGATACTTAAGATACCTCTTAAGGTCCAACCTGTGATGGACTTTTTCTCCATAAATGCTGCCACCTCCTTACCCAGTGTTGCCATCTCTGCTCCTTCTCCCTCCTTCCCTAGATTTGACAAGAGAGAAATGGAGTAGAAAAGGAAGTGCGCTAGAAGGTTCACCCACCTCTACCACGTCAGGTCTAGGAAGCGAGAGATGGAGCAGTGGTGGAAGTGTGCAGGCACTGCCCATTCACTGCCTGAGGTAACGGCCTCATTTGGCCTCATAAATGGGCCGGCGCTGAAGTTTTCTAAGCAGACTGAATCAGAGTGAATATAATTTACATGTCATTAATCTTTCCATAATCAAACTTTTTGCAATGAGAACCTTTTAGCCTGCTGAAAATTTAGCCAACATTTCCGTCCTGTTGACAAAAAGAAAGAATGGTGCTTTTCAACCAGAGTTAATTCAAAACACAGGACTCTGCCTCCTGAATGAGCCCATCTACTCAATTAGCTCAGCCTTGCCATCACTGATTGCCATCATTTTATTGGCGGTGATAGTGATGGCTAAGCCAATCAGCCATCACTGATTGGCTTAGAGAAACCATGTCTCTAAGGTTTCAAACATGCATTTGTTTGAATTTATCCTCTACCCTACCTGCCTGGAGATGTCAAGAATTGACCCTCTGCATACAAAGCAGGCAACTGTGCCACTTGACACATCATGATGTATCAGAGCCTGAAAAGTATTGGTTTACGACCTTGGTTCTATTGCTACACAGTAAAGTTTGCTAAAATTTGGTCAAACAGGATAGGATGCAAATAGCGTAACCTCAGGAACAGCATCAAAATGATGGATATGCTCAGTGTGGTGTTTATAGCAGGAACCTGAATCTTGCAGCCTTTCTGCAGAATCTGTGCAGATATATGGACTTCAATCCACTCTAAAATGCTACTTGTCCAAGAAAGAACAAATTTGCACTTTGCACTAACAGGTTTGCAGCTCATTAAGGGTTTGGTTCCAAGCCTATGCAACAAACAACAATGTAGATATCCTAGCCTGCCTTGTGCTTTTCTTTTTTTTTTTTTTTTTTTTGGGGGGGGGGGTTAAGGAATGCACATGAAGCTATAAACATGGCTGATCTAAAACATCTTCACATAAGAAACTGCAATCCTACAAATGTCTACTCAGAAGCAAGCCCCATTCAGTTGAGAGGGGCTAGGCGCGTACACGATTGCAGCCCTGCCATGGAATCCTATGCATGACTACTCAGAAACAAGAGCCACTGATTTCAACAGGACTTACTCCAAAGTAGGTGTGCATAAAATTGCAGCTTTAGTACAGTCAACAGGATATAAAGTTCAGATGTATTTAAGAAAAAGGTGATGGAAAAACCCAAAACTGACACCCCATGCAGCTTTTGTTTGCTTTAGCACCTTTAAAATTTGAAATGGTGACAGCAGCAATTTGGTCTCATCATACAGAACATTCAATATAAATAATTTGATTCTGACAACTGCCAATAGAGTTACCACAGCAGGAATTTCAATCTGCTTCACACAATTCTCTTCCTAACGGGGGACAGTCTCCACCAGAAAAAAAGGTGAACACAACATGCATACACTGAGCCAGTTCAGTCACAAACGGAAGCCAGGATTGAATCATGGTTTGTGTGACATTCCCTAGCCCAGAGGTTCCCAAACTGGGGCATTGCAATGCCTCAGCCAGGGAAGCTCTGCAGTTACTCTCTTAATGGGCAGGGCGACAGAGACTGTAGAGATGTGATCAGGACGATCACGGGGAAGAAGGGACTTTTCTAACTTACCTGAGGGTTGCTATGGCTCTGTAGAGGGTCTGGGAAGCCTGAGACCCTGGAAACTTCAAAGTGCTGTTAAAAGGGGGGGGAAACTACTTCCTGTTTTTGTCACAAAACCGGAAGTGATTATTTTCTGGACAGTGCCATCTTGAATCTTGTGAGAATCCATGAGATCCAAAATGGAAGTGCCCAGCTGAGCCAGGAAGAAGAGGCTGCTGAAGTGCCGTGACCCAGGTAAGGTTGGGAACTACTGCCCTAGCCTCATGTATATGTGCTGCTCCCACCCATTCCCAAATTCCCTCCACACATGAGGGCTAAGAGAAATTTTATTTCCTATTTTTGTTTCAAGCAAGACAAGAGTGGCCCTGATATTTAAACTGGATAACTCTGACTCTTTCTAGCCAGAATCTCAAAATAAACCAGGATCTGAACTTGGGTCTCAATCCTTGTTTCGTGCAACTGACCCACTCTCAGGTAGGAACAGCATTCCTCTTCTCAAAGGGCCTCTTTCACAGAAAGGTTAAGTGGAAAAGCAAACGCAATATTAGCTTGACATCATCTTCATAAATTGTGCAAGAAAAGCAAACATTTGTTTATAGATCCTTAATGTAACCATTAACTTCTGCTAAAGATCGTAGCAGTATTTGCTGAGGGACTAATGGCTGCGGTGGAAAAAAGCGCAGGTATATAAGTGCAGTGCAAAAGCATATTTTAAAATCTAATTTAAGCAACATTTTTCTAACCAGTTTCAGAAAACAACTGCTTTTTTGAGTTGCCTCCATTTATAAGCCAGTGCAGCATGAGGGTAGTGCACACAATTAATCTCAGAACAAAGGTCTAAAATACACATAGCCCGGGGCCTTGAGGCACTTCCTTGTGAGATTGTAACAGGAAGGATATAATTTTAAAAAACTATTACTTAAAGGAACAGAGACCTGCATACTTCAGAAACCATCTGCTATTCTGCTAATACACAAACTGTCATTCCCTATTAGCTGGATTTTTCTTTCTCCCAGTTTTATTCTTACGCACCATTTTCCCAGCAACTTGTGGAACTCTTTGCCACTCGATTCTTTGACACACCATGCTCCAAATTGAAAGGACAGTAATACTACTTAGCATTTGTAAAATTTTGTTACTACAGACAGTTGCCCAAAAAACAGAGCTGCAGACCCGGGACAGCTTTTCAGTGATCTTCAACTGCTGTGCTCCAAACTCCCACGGCATACCTCTAGATCATTCATGTCACACCAATGTGCCATGGCACAGCGGTTGAAAATCGCAGGTTTACAGCATGAATACATAGCAGGAACCATTGTAGAAGAGGTCACTACACCTCACCAGTCTGACTCAGTTTACACTTAGTTTACTCCAGTTTGACAAGATTACTCAGACACATTTTCAGCAAATCTCTCCATTAGAAAGATGCTCGTTATCTTTCTTCCTTCTCATGTTAACTTTCTCCCTCCAGTTATCAAACATACAGCTTCCAAACACCATGTGCTACTTCAAAACTGTAAACAAAAGAGTCTTTAAAACACTCACCACAGCAATAACAGGAATTAGCACACCCAGGTTCCCTGCACTGCTAGATGCCTAAAAAATTGGGGAGTGGGGGAGAAAAAGGATCGTGAGCATTTCTTAAGTTGGAAAAAAAAAATCAAGTTATATTCATGTTCAAGTCTTCTTTAGCTTCTCACATATAGTCTATGTATAGCAAACTAACTGCCCTGTTGCTACAGTTGGATCTTCAAAAGCCTGAACTGGGATCCAATGAAATACAAAGCCAGTAATGTGAGTTGTCCAACACTTCACAGGCAAAAGATCAAGTCAATGGCAGAACAAGTTCTGATCTATTTGACACAGGTCTGAGGAAACAACATGGGCCCTCTGCTTTTCCCATAATGCAATGGTTTCCAAACAGATTGCGATCATAGCACCCTTCTTTTGTGGCGGCCTCTTCTTCCCACCTCTCCTGGATGCTTCCGTTTTGGATGGTGGCACCTGGGAGAGCCAGGAAGGCCACCGGAGACATCCTGCAGCACCTCTATGAGTTTACTGTGGCACCCTCAGATGCTGTAGCACACAGCTTGGGAACCACCACCATAACTGCTCAGGGGGAACCTGCCTGTAGCCGATGGGCCCATCTAGGCTAATTTGGGGGTGGTTTAAACTCAGCAGACCTTGGATGTAGTTGTGTGCAAGGAGCAATTGTGTGCAAGGGCTTCTGCCCCCGATACAAACACACCTCTTACCCCACATCGTAGGGATATTGCCAGACCCCTATTCATTGCTGCGGGTAAAAAAGAAAATTAACAGCTTTTGATGTCCTTCTTTCTGAAGTGACTGAGCGAGGTCGTAGCTCAAGGGCAGAGTAAGTCCAATGTGCGATGCCCCACCTTCAGCCCTGGAATTACTAGTTAAAAGGTGCTTGGGTGTCAAGGTTGGCAAAGATCTTGGATGGCTGCTGCTGTAGCTGTACATGATACTAAAGCAGGTGGACTAAATCCACACAAAAACACTTTGTAAGTGAGGCAGTGCGGAGGTAGGAATGCATAACTGCCATTTTAATCAGGGCAAGCCACCAATTATGCCCAGAAGCCAAAGCGGCTTAAAGAGATCATACTACCAATTACATTAAAAGGAGAAATGAAATCTAACTGTGGAACCAGACAATCAGGTAGGAGGCTGAGAGTGCAGCCATACATTACAGGGTTCCTTCCTACTGTGTGCAGGGGATACATTTGAAGTGTCAGGGACTTGCCATGATACCGCTCCCCCTGTAGCCCTGCCCCACAGAAACTATATAGCCAGAACAATTGACTTTAAATTTCTTCATTTGAGTGTTCTTTTCTCCTGCCAGTTATTCCTATTCTGAAATTATACAATTATCCATCTGTATCTGCGGGTCTGGATTCCACTGATTTCCAGGTGAATGAGCCACTTCCAAGTTGCATGACCCCCTCCCTCCCTTGGCCCTGGCTCACCCAGAATGCATTGTGCAATCCATTCTGTTGTGAGCCAGGGAGGCAGTTGAGCAATCTAGAAGTGGCTTCTGGAAGAACAGGAGACTGCCGGGCAGCCCTGAAAACAGCGCGATTTTGCAGCTCAAAGGTTGGGAAACTTATTTTCTCACTTATTTCAACTGCATTCAACTGCAGTATCCGCTGGCATCCATGGGGGGAGGGCTAAACGACTGCCCTTCATTTAAAAACTACATCCCAGACCTTTCAGTAGTATGGGAATCTATAGGAGGATCCCAGATCTATAGAATCTATAGGAGGATCCAGAACTCCACCCCCACCCCCCCGTCTACACACGTGCATGTACCCATGACAGTGGCAGTCTGTGTGTATGTGTGTCAGCTCTGGGCCATGCTCAAGATCCCACAGCAAACCAGCCTCAAGACTGCAGCACTCAGTGCAACCAGCTTTTATCCTGAAGATCCACAGAGGGCTGAACGTCCCAGCTTACCTTAAGCGCTGGACCTTTCTCACTTGCCCTCTCGCTGGCTCTCTTCCCTTCGAGCCCAAGCTGCACAAAGAGCTCCAGCAAGTTCATCAGTAGTTCATCCACAAGGTGCTCCCCCTGGATATTTGCTGCTATGTTAGCCAAAGCATTAATGACTGCTAAGGAGCAGTGCCTGGTGATAAAAAATACAGAGAGAGAAAAATAAACTCAACATTTAGATGAAATATTTCCTAGCTTGTCTTCAGCAGCATTAAATCAGTACCAAATACAAAGGCAATGGTAACATTCTAAAGTTGGCAAATACATGAAGGATTTATGAAAACTAGTAAGACGTTAACCCTGCAGTTGCCAGCTGCTTAACCCAGAAGTGCCGATGACACGATAATGCACTACATGACGATGTCATCAGCATTTACTTCTAATTTCACTCCTGGACTGAGACCCTAAAAATTGAAGAAAAACCCCACAGTGAGGGCGGGTGGGGCCAAACTAAGCACATGTAGCCCTCAGCTCATCAAGCAGAGCCTCTGCTTTGCAATCTGCCCACAACTCAAAATGTTATTCAGAAAAGGATTTTGGGAACCTCTGCGTTAACCTGAAGAAGGGACTCAGAGTTTGAAAAGCATTTTAAAACATTAAACGTATGCTTGTGGATATGGATATGGCATACTGTTTGCTAACGGTAGCATACAGGAAGCATTAAGAGAGACCAACCACTGCCGGCATTAAAAAAAACTGATATCAAAAGGAAAAAATGTGGAAAAACTGAGAAAAAAAACTGGAAAAAATGTGAGTGGCAGGAGGGATCTAATAAGGAGGGTCAAATAATGAAATAACAAAAAGAAAGAAAGAAAGAGAGAGAGAGAAAGAGAAAGAAGAAAGCGAGAGAGAGAAACAAAGAAAAAGAAAAAGAAACAGAGAGACAGAGAGAAAGAGAGAAAGAAAGAGAGAGAGAAAGAAAGAAAGAAAGAAAAGTACAGGTACCAATGAGAATGTAAGAGTAGCCTTGCTGGAACAGGCCAAAGACTGACATCAATCAGCATCCTGTTTCCCCACTGTGACCGACCAGCAGAAGCTGTAGAAATCAGTGCCAGCTTCCATATTAAAAAATGTGGAAGCTGGTATTCTGCAAACGTTTTTGGGAAAAACCCAACAAGTTTCAGGGAGGAGCACATATCTGTATGTTCAAGTGAAATATTCCAATGATTACCTGTATCCATGGTCCTTATAGTCTTTCGTGGCAGAGTACACAATTGAGCTGGCTTTAACGCTGATCTGCTGAAACAGATTCCAGACTTCCTGGTAAATATATTGCTGGATGAAAATAAAAAGGAAATAAGCCGTGAGTACTAAAGCCTGAAAGAAAGATCAATATACCACAAGGATTACAGATGAATTTCTAGCCTATTCTAAGTCTGTAATGAACACTTTCCATCTAAATCTCTACTGTGATGGGACCTACTCAGTTTCTCTGGGCAATTATCCAGTCTGACCAGGGAATCTGGAGGGAAAAGTTTATAGCACAGTTTCAGAGACCGAGAATCCTTTAAGTCGCATGGCACAGCCAAAAGACATAGGGGTTTATCCCCCCCAAAATAAGATGCTTAAATCCCATTGAAATTAATAGGCTTAGCCTCACTGATCTCCATTGGACTTAAGAATGACTAAGGGCACAATCCTAACCAACTTTCCAGCGCTGAGTTAAGGATAATGCAACTCTGAGGAAAGGCAACAAACACTGCTTTACCTTGAGGAGGCCTCCATGACTGCCCCCCAACTGCAGGATGCAGCCCTTTGGCACAGTTGTGCCAATGCTGCAAAATTGGTTAGGATTGTGCCCTAGATTTCTTACACTGCAATCCTATACTTGTTTACTCAGAAGCAAGTTTCACTGTGTTCATATGCACAGCTACATATGCACAGGATCATGACTAGTAGCCATTAATAAACCTGTTGTCCGTGAATTTGTCCAATACCACGTTAGTGCCATCTAGGATAGAAGCAATCCAATATCTCACTGTAGCGAATGAGTGTGTACACACAGCCAATCAAACCATACAAATAAAAATGTATGACTGCAAGTATTCTTAAGAATATTTATATACAGCTTTTGAACAAGAAGCTGTAATATAAATAAGAAGCTGTAAATAAATATAAAGCTGTTTGAAAGCTGTATATAAATATTCTTAAGAGTACATGCAGTCATGCATTTTTATTTTGCACAGCAAAGTCAATCAAGGGTCTTTCAATGAAACTGACAGGTCTCCGAAGAATCGAGTATGGCCAGACCTTGCATTTTCATCTGATTCAGGACCAGAGCATGGATGAAAGTAAAAAATGGATACATATCAAAGCATAGCCTTATTTAGCCTGCAGATTTTGGCTGGCGAAAAATGTAAATAACTATGTAATACATGCCAATGTGTGTGAAACCTAAACAACAGAAATGAAAGAAAAATAGACATAAGAATGTTGATGAAGGTGGATGAAACTGAATGAAAGAGAAAAGTATCTGAACAAAATTTTAAATGTGGTTATAACTGAAAATGGCTGAAAGAGCAAAATGATGAAAGTCAAGGTACTGCTGTACACTAGAGACAGTCCACCTGTTCTTACATTTCCAGTGATAACTAAACAGCCCAGCTGGTCAATAATCAGCACATCAAGAGGAGAAGGTGGCTGACAGAACTTCTGCTGAAGGATCTGAAGAATCGGCTCCATCACTTTTGGGGTGTCCCTCAGTGCCACTGCAATGTGCCCCAGTGCGCGGATGGTGTGATCAGGAATTAGATGCGCTTCCCTAGCAAGACATGAACACAACAAAATTATGTTCGCATAACCATTTAAAAAATGTTTTTAAAATGCATTTTTTTAATTTAAATAAAAACAAATTGTCTCTTCCTGCTTCCAATATCAGCAGGTGTGAACAACGGCTTATGTCAATATACAGAGTGAACTCATAAACCAGTCTTATTTCTACTTATCTAATAGGAGGATTAATTACCCCCCCCTTCCAAAGGTCATTATTTGCCTTCAAATAATTATCTGCAGCAAACAGAAGAAGACAAGGGGAAGACAAGAAAATGGCATGCAAGGAACAAGTTAAACATCCTTGAGCTGCTTTTTGGTCTGTGTATGTATGTGTGTATAGGTATCCCCCTATACATTCCTGGCAGCACAGAGATTGAAACCTCAGATAAGAGAATCCTATATTTACTGTGGTGCCAAGCACTCATGTCTCTTCCTCTGCAGAACACTAGAAGAGGAAAGTAACAAGCAGGTAGCCTAAACACTAGAAGAAGGAGACAGCCAGAATGCTAGCAGGAAGCTGACTCCCTTGTCTAGTCTTCAGGCTGCCTGCAAAGGAAGAGACATGAGTGTTTGGTGCCACCGTAAAGGAAGACAAATAGGTAATGGGCGTGGGGGTTATGGGGGGGCACAGAGAACTGCAGATAAGTGAATATGCGGATGCGAGATCCACCAATATGGGGGGAAGCCTGTACACACACATACACACAACTCTTTCTTGATTAAAAATATTTATATCCTCCCTTCTGCATCTAAATGAAGGCATTCAAGATGCTCCAATGAGGAAGCCAACAGAGATCTTTACTATTGTCAGCGCTTCCAAAAACATGCTGAAGGTAATGTGCTGTTTGGTCCAAAGACATGAATAGAGAAGGACGTAAAAATAAATGCCTGACCCACACTTTTGAAAACCTCTGAGCATATGGTCACTAACAGGAGACCCATAAGATGCATCGCCTCATTTCCTCCAGGCTTACAAAGACACATGAGAATTTTACACCCAAACTTTCACCCTTGGCAGAAAGATAGGGCAAAGTTACCATCAGATCAGCCCCTTACCCAGCAAGAAAATATCATGTTGTCATTTCTTACTTGTCACTCTCCTGAGATATGTAGAGCCGGTTGGACAAACTAGCCAGGAAGGCTTCGACAATGACTGGGTCTACAGTCAGGCCAGCTTTCAAGCACCTGCAAGAGAAAATAAGCACTGTCAAAAATTCAGCTATGAAGACCTCCCCTTTTTCAGTTCATACACATTTCAGTTCTAAAAGCACTAAGCAGTAGCAAGAAGGATGGTACTCGAGACCTGCAGATTAAATGGTTCAACATGTAATGTTGCACATATGATCGATGAATGACCAGGAATGACCCAATACAGTGTGCGAACCAACCCCAAGAGGAACTTGTTATGCTAAGCCTGGTTTTGCTAGCACTCAGGAAGGTCTTGAGTGGAAGTAGCACCTTTAACAAGTCTCACTTTGCCTACCAAACCTGGCATCATTTTGTTCCCTTAACTACCAAGAAGAACAAAGCTTTGCTACAAATATCAGAATGTACTGCTGTGTTACGTCTGTTGTGGCAAACAGAACAAGCCTGGTGGCATCTTTTAAAAAAAAAGATTTATTTATAACGCACAGTATTGTCCATACCACAATAAACCAGTTCATCTTTAAAGTGAACCATGTTGACAATGATTTGTGCAACATCTGAGTGCGTGGCAGTCGGCGACATTTCAAGATAGGAAAACAAAATGTTTGTACCAAGCAACAAACAAAAAGGTGATGCAGGTTGTGGAAAGAGGGGGAGAAGGGCTCCTGGGAGGGTGAAACTTGAGGTAGTGCCACAGGTCAGATATGTGCCAGGACTTATGCTAAGGCAACAAGGTCTGTAAACCATTGCCCATGGGGACACTTAACAGGTTACGAGGGAAGGGCCAGTGGCTGCAACAGATGGTCTTTTTTCTTCCCCCAGTGTCGTTTTACAATTCCCAGATGTCCTGTCCTCCAAACTCTGCATCAAGGGCTGAGACACTCAGGAATTGTCAAATAGTAGAGGGAATAGGAAAAAACCATACTGGCTGTTGCCACCTACTCCTTGCTGCCTCCCAGTAAACCAGGAACTGGGCAGGCAGATGAGCAAGAATCCTCCTTCACCACTGAAGCCACAGATGAGTGATTTTCAGTGGGTGTGCTGTGGCAGGTCCGTGATTGAAAAAAATCACTGAAGAAGTCTTCTAGGTTCTGTGACTCTTTTTTAAGGTACCTGACTAACGAACTGACAATCCCTCTTCCTCCATCAGCTCTGCCCTAACCCTAGAAGAGGGACAGAGAATTTGTTACTATAGACAGCTGACCTAGAAACATAGCTGCAGAAGAACCACCCAGAAGCTGAAAGCGACATCACAAGAGGCAAAGACCATAGTGTACTGTGAGAAGAAAAACACTGAAGGTTGCCAGGGACAGTGGCAAATGCACAGAAACCATTTCCTTGCTGCAATGGAGGAACTTTTCCTATGGCTCCACAGAGAACCTAAACTGAGATGCCTCAAACAAGCCTTGCAAAACCCACACTTCTGAGCCTGTTAGCCATGAGAACAAAACACTCTTTGTAACATGCCTGGACAGGGCTCCCTTCCCATCTCTGAGCTCGGCTCATTACCTGCAGATGTTATCGATTGCAATGTCCCGGAGCTGCTCGTACATGGAGGCTTGGCTCTTCTTGCCCGACAGGACGCTGACGGTGGACTCAGCATGCTCATTGGTGATGCTGATCTTGATGTCATTCCCACCTAATGGGACAGGGGGAGCCAGAGACAACGCTGGGCTATATTTTGATGCATAGAGAAAGGCATCTACTTCCGAGAAACTCGCTGTTTTGAATGAAAAATAATTCCCACTTATCCCAAGTCAGGTCCTTGGGTCATCTTATTCAGCACTATGCAACATGACTTGGGAGAAGCTTGCCAGAATTTCAGGCAGGAATTTCTCTCTGCTCTACTGGGAGATATAACCAGGGATTGAACCTGGCACCTTCTGCATCTCCACTTTGGGAGAGCATGGCGGTTAAGAGACTGGGGGCCAAATCCTATCCAATTTTCCAGCGCCGGTGCTGCTGTGCCAATGGGGCATGTACTGCATCCTGCGGTGGGGAGGCAAACATAGAGACCTCCTCAAGGTAAGGGAACATTTGTTTCCTTCCCTTGGGACTGCATTGCGGCTATACTGGTGCTGGAAAGTTGGATAGGATTAGGCCCTGAGCTGTGAATCGGGACCTCCCAGCTTCAAATCTCATCTCAGCAATGAATCCTTACTAGGTGGCTTTCAATCAGCCTTTCCCCTCTCAGCCTCAGTTTTTCCCACACAGCAGACAATAATACTGACTTGCCTTCCAGAATTGTTGCAAAGGTTACACCAGAAGATTCCAGTTGGATCAGGCCAAGGGAGCTTCTAGTCCTGTGGCCCATCAGATGTCTCAGGGAGCACACACGACAGCAAGAGACCTGCATCCTGTTGTCACTCCCTTTCACCTGGCATTCTGAGGTAGCCTACATCTAAAACTAGGAGACTGCATGTACCCATCCTGACTTGTAACCTGTGATGGACTTTTAACTTCATAAATTTGTCCAGTCCCCTTTGTAAGGTATGTAGTAAGGTTTCATCACCACATCCTGTTCCACAGAAGTTCCACAGATTAATTACACTCTGGGTAAAGAAATATTTTCTTTTGTCCTAACTCTCCCACCTCTCAGTTTTGGTGGATGTCCCTTGGTTCTGATGCTGTGCAAGAACATCCCTCTTTCCATCCCCTGCATAATTTAAACAATATACAATGTGGTTGTGTACACTCAAAAAGTACTACGCAAAAGTAATAACTCGGCGATCGAATGCTCCATCCATTACAGTCTATACAGTTTAATTTATACAGTTAAAGCTTCTTGAAAACCGAAGTTTTTAGCAACAAAGATAGCAATGTAATTGGTAATCACACTTTAGGAAATATTAGGAGAGAAGAAAAGTACCTGTTGTAAATTGATTGTGGTACTTGTAAAGTTTCACCAGGACTGGAGAAGGGATGACAAGGAAGTCTCTCAAAGAGGGAGTAACAGAATGAACCACCACCGGGAACCTCTCGCATAAGCGGCCTAAACCCTGGGAGAAGCGAGCGATGGTATCACACGGCAGGAAAGCAAAGCATCAACACACCAGTGATAGCAACATACAGATTCACAGCAAAACCCGAATGATTTGCGTGCCTACGGCCCAAATCCTAACCAACTCTCCAGCTCTGGCGTAGCTGTACCAATGGAACGTGTGCTGCATCCTGCAGTTGGGTGGCACTCACGGAGGACTCCTCAGGGTAAAGGAATGTTTGTTCCCTCACCTCAGAACTGCATTGCCCTTATGTCGGTGCTGGAAAGTGGGTTAGGATTGTGCTCTACATGTTTGAAAACCAAAAATAAAGTATTTATTTTGAGTATCCCTTATCCAAAATGCTTGGGACTAGAAGTGTTACAGGTTTGGGAATATTTGCATGTATATAAGGAGGTATCTTGAGGATGGGACCCAAGTCTAAACACAAAATTCATTTATGTTTCTTATACCCCTTATACCCATAGCCTGAAGACAATTTCATACTATGTTTTTAATAGTTTTTTACATGAAACAAAGTTTTGAGTGCAACTCATCACCTGAAGTGAGGAGTGGAATTCTGCATTTGTGGCACCGCGCTGGCGCTCAAAATTTTTTGGATTTTGGAGCACTTCAATTTTTAGATTAGGGATGCTCAATCTGTAATGAATTCTGCATCCCTGAAAAGACTGCCTAGGACCGAAGTGTACATGTTTGCAGTTCAAAGAAAAACATTTCACATAAATGATGAAGTGTGATAAGTTGAAATGACAGGGAAATAAATTTAGGCTAGGCATAACCAAAAAATTCCGGACTGCAAGAGCTGCCTGGCGGAGCAGTCCGCCTTGTGCAGTAACAGGCTGTCCCTCACTGAAAGTTTTCAAGCAAAGGCTGGATGTTCAACTCTAACACTCCATGTCTCAGGAGAAAACAAACAGGACACGGTTTGTTTAGTACATTCAAACCAGCCCACTCTCTCTGTGACAAGAGGAAATAAAAGCCGCTGAATGTTTACGTGATTCCTGGAAAGGTCAAAAGGGATTTTCTTAGCAGACCTGAAGACAGCAGATGAGAAGTGGCAAGTGAGCTATGATCACTTTGCTGGAGGTCTTCGACTGCAGCTTTTCTGACAGCTTGATGCACAGGTTTTCTGCCCCTGGTTCCCCAAAGGAAAAATAAAAAGCATTAAGGAATATACTTGCAGATCGCAAAGAAAATCTTTTCTAAATGCCAGTGATGTGTATGGTTACATCCCAAAAAGAACAGAAGTAGCAGTTGGAAGCACTTGGTCACTCTAGGAAAAATTCATCAATTGAACTGGGCGTTTCACAAACCACTTAAAACAATAGTTGCAATCCAGTGCTCAGTTACCTCTGACTAAAGCCCAGGAATTCTCATGGACCAAAGAATTACAGGAGCACGTGAAGTGCTGCACCATGCCACAGAAGTTGCTGGTGGCTTAAATGAATGATCACCCAAGAAGTAGTTGATTCTCCACTGAAGTGATAAGATCACAAGCACGCAAGTCTGCACACAAGACTCTAAAATGGCCAGCCATCCTGCCCGTAACAGCACAAAAAGAGGCAGGACAACATAATAGGGGGCTGCTTTCTGGATGTGAAGCTCTTTGGTTTAAGAAGATGCATTCTTCTTAAGGGACAAGGGATAAGTTCCAGCTGCTTCCATGGATAACAGAAACAGTGCAGCAAACCCTACTCATATCTCCCCCATCATGCTCATGAGTCACTTCTTTCCATTTGCTAAGGCTTTGCAAAACACAGTTTTTTTGCTTTGCTTAAACAACACTGTGAAAATGAAAGAAAACACTGAGAACGCTAGACTTAGAGCTGCTAGACTAACAGTACAGGACTTACACTACAGGAGGCAACAGAGAGAATCCTAACAAGTAGTGAACAGCAGAGGAAGAGCACAACAGGACTCCACTTCCTATTAGTTCTCTCTGTTGCCTTCTGTAGTGTTAATCTAGCACAGTGCTTTTCAACCTTTTTCATCTCACGGCATACTGACAAGGCACAAGAATTGTCAAGGCACACCGTCGGGTTTTTGGCAATTGACAAGGCACACCATGCTGCCAGTGGGGGGCTCACATCCCCCATTGGCTCTACTAGTAAACAATCGTCTCCCAAATTCCTGTGGCACACTTCTGAACCACTCATGGCACACCAGTGTGCCATGGCACAGTGGTTGAAAAAGGCTGATCTAGCAGCTCTAAGTCTAGTGTCCTTGGTGTTTGCTTCCATTTTCACAGCGTTCTGTAAGCAAAGCAAAAAGTTTTTTTGCAAAGCATTGTCAAATAAAGACATGAGCACAATAGAGGGGCTGAGAACTGCAGATAAATGAAACCAAGGATACAGGTTAAGTGGATACAGGGGGACACCTGTATGACTGGAAACACTGGAAAAGACTATGCATGTCGTTATCACCTTGCTCATCTTTCACAGCCCACACCATGAGATCCACACAGGCTGCGTTTGCCTGGCAGCGCAGTTTCAGTGGGTTCAGCTCGTTGTGTAGCCGGTCGACATCGTGAAGGATTTTCTGAAGCTCCGACTGGCTGCTGTTGAACTGCTCCAGCACAAAATCATGAATTTCCTTCACAAATGAGTTTGGGAGATCTGAGAGGGTGAAGATAGGGAAAACCAAAAACACTCAGAGTGGCCATAAACTGAACAGAGAGAACATGAGAGAGAGGGGTTAAAAGACATTGAATTGTATCCTAAGATCGGTTAGGCATGATTATCCTATGCATGTCTGCTTATCTGGTGTGCTCCCTGGGGCATTTGGTGGGCCGCTGTGACATACAGGAAGCTGGACTAAATGGGCCTGTGGCCTGATCCAGTGGGGCTGTTCTTATGTTCTTAACTACAATTCCCAGAATGCCTTGCAGGTCTTCTTGTTATCTGGTGTGCTCCCTGGGGCATTTGGTGGGCTGCTGTGAGATACAGGAAGCTGGACTAGATGGGCCTATGGCCTGATCCAGTGGGGCTGTTCTTAGGTTCTTATGCTCAAAAGTAAGCCTCGTGGGTTGGACCACAGAACATTCTAATTTCTTAATTGGTGCTGAAATAAGTATATATTGATAAGACACACCAACTTCCACCAACACACCAAGTATGCATAATTCCCTCCCACAAAATTTCCATTCAATACAACCAGTTCAAATTTCAATACCAGTCTGCATAATTCCAAATGTGGAGTGTTCAACCTTTCCATCCAAAAAGTGCCTATCAGTGTTCAAATGCAAAAGGGACTTTCTTCAAGGTAGGAACACCAAACACTTTTCAAACACAGTTCAAACTTTCTCCTATCAGAGTCTTCAAACAGAGTGCTGCAATCAGCTAAGTTGTTGGCTAGCCAGTTTCTGGTTTCTTGATACAAAGATTTAAATCATCTCACCAACTCGGCCTGCAACTAGCTGTGCTTACAGGTAGAATATGAACATTCATTCATGAAAAGCTAAGGCTGGGAAAGACCCTAAAAGGCACCACAGACTATACCAGGGGTGGCCAAACCAAGAATCATGAGGCTCTTTGACATAAAATGTGTGGCTCTCGGAAATATGTTGGCTGAGCTGCTTTTTTGCTTCATAATTAATATGAAAAGGAAATAAGAAATGTTTAAGTTGTATAATTAGTTGTCAGGTATAAACTGAGAGTCAACTGCATTAAAACACAAGTTTCATGTTCATAATGAGTAAATGCTTCATTGCAGCTCTCAAACATTCAAAGTTAATTGTATGCGGCTCTTACACTGAGCAAGTCTGGCCACCCTGGGGCTATACTGAGCTAGATGGATCACAGCCTAGTCTGTATAAGGAAACTTTGTATGATCTTATGAGAAGGAATGGGTTGGGTCGGTAGAGTTGGGGAGGGAAGGTTATTCCAGATATGTTCTATGGCACAAAGACAGGAACCAAAAGAGTGTAATTTTCACATTTGGTCATACTAATTAAGTAACAGACAGATATACAAACAACAAAGCCTCATGCACGTATTCAAACTGATGAAAGCAGATTTCTTACAAGGCAAGACACTATATATTCATCTCTGGCAGACTCCAGAATGCAGCCTTTAAGATGGTTCTGGATTCCAGCTTAAGAACCTCTCATTATACAGCTTGTCAACTGCATGCAAGACATGCTCACCAAGCATGAAACCACACAAGTTCAATTCTAACACTAAGACATCAAATATCACACCCACCTTTCATATAGTATAACGTGTCTCTCAGCATCTTAAACTGGGCAACGTAGAGAGGATCACTGAACATTTTGTAGTACAAATCTGCATGGGGATTCATCTACACGAAGATCAAGGAAAAGATTTTTGGTTATACCTGATAGTTCAGAAACTGATACAGCCACTGAAGATAATTTTTTTTTATTGCAACACATAGAACAGTCCTTCAGCTCCTTTGCATGGCTTTTGTGAAAACAAGAGTCACAAATTGCATGAGCACAATGAGACTTTTCAGAATTCCTATGCCAAGAAACAAACACAAAAACTTATCCCTCTCCAGCATTTTATATATTGGGTTGTGTCCTAAAATAGCACAGAGTGCAGTTCCACAGTTGGAAGCTCAACATTTTACCTTCACAACAACCCTGTGAACTAGATTAGGCCAAGGGAAAGTAGCAGGCCCAAGGACAAGATCACTCAGTAAGCTTAACAAATGAATGGAAATTTGAACTTGGGTCTTACCAGGCCAAGACACTCTACCCAATATACCACACTCTTATTACCTTGAAATCAGGATTAGACAGATTGATAGCGGAAAAGTCCATCACAGGTTACAAGTCATGATGATTTTATGCAACCTCCGGGTTTAAGAGGTAACCAATTTCTGAATGCCAGGTGCAAGAGAGAGGACACAGGTGTTTTGTTGCCTGTGTCTTCTCCAGAGACATCTGGAGTGAGATACAGGAAGATGGACTAGGTGGGCCCTCGGCCTGCTTTAGCAAGGCTTTTCTTACGTACCACACGCTCTCTGGTTATTAGCCAATCAAATTGCCAGAGAAAAGTGACTTTTTCTGATCAAGCTTCACAATTCTTCACTTTTAAAAAAATATATAGTGAGGCATAAATAAAACACATTACCCAGGCTAACATGCAACACTTATTTCCACATTCCTCGCACTATAAATAACCCTTAACTTTCAAACATGCACAAATATTTATTGCGTATTTTGTTAATGCTCCAGGTCAGTCTTTTGAAAGTGCTACCTTTCCTAATCTGAACAAAGACTGTCTCAATTTTGGGGGCGCATTTCAAAAGGAACAAGTCAGGCAGCATAAAGGTAACACACCTCAAGAACCTCAGGAACAACTGCATCTAAGTTCTTGAGAACGGAATCCCCAACAATCTGTTTTACCTGAAAGACACAAACACAAGATGCCACTTTTGAGCAATGGTGTTTTACAGGTGTGTTATTTTTCCCCTCCTAAACACGTACATCCTACAGAGTTTTTGAACTGACAAACGTACCATGTTCAACAGCTCACGGAGCATCTCTAGAGGAATGGAGAACTCCTTGTTGTTAACGCCATTAAAGAGGGGGGAAACTGAGAAGCTGGAGCTGATGGTGGAGAAATAATAAGCAGGATCCACTGCACTCCCATCAGGTAGGTAGGATCCTTTATATTTCAGAACAAAAAGAACAAGAGAGAGAAAATATGTAGGATCAAGTTATTCAGAAAGCTTGACCATCGTGCCTTTGCTATCTAAAGCTCAGCAGATGCCAGCACATTTGGCACTGCTGTCAACCGGAGAAGCTTCCTGCCCCCCAATTTTTCTTGAAATCTTTCATCTTCCCTCAAACTGGACCCTGAGAGTATAGGCCCTTACTATACCATTTCTCCTTCCTCCCCACCCCAGTTTTGGCCAAGATCAATTCTGGCTAAAGGCTGTTTGGTATTATCAGAGTTGCAAAACAACCACCTACCTTCAAAGTATTGCACGGCGGTTCCTCCAGGGGAACTGGGCGGAGGAGGAACTCCACGTTCGGGGCTGACCTGAAAACGACAACGCAACACACAAAGTAGTGATAAATTTCACACCTGTAAAGTCCATCTTTATCTAGGGAAAAAAATGCAAACTCCAATTCATATATTCCAAAAGGCATCAACAGCCTTAAATTCTTTGAAGTCAATGGCTTTTATCCTACATGCAGAGGAAGATCACCCCTGCCCTCTTGCCCAATCTCCCCTGCAGCCCCAAAAGTCTGCTCCTGAATGCTGCAAATTCCTATATTTTATTCCAAAAAAAGTTTCGGCAAACCTGCGTGATGCTGGATACGCTGCTGGTCTTTCTTTTCAAAGACCCTTCTTGGCAGACTGAGAGCAGAGAGTGGGGAAGGATGGACCTGAAATCGTTAAAAGAGCGCCTGCGAATCCCATCCAGCTCACAGGGGGTTTTGAGGGAATGTGGAGACACCTTCGGGAAAAGCTTCGACAGGAGAGACTCTTCCGAGTTGCTATAGCGGCCAAATGCTCGTGAAATCCCAATCAGGCAAGGCACAGCATATTTGCACAAATATTCTGGAAAACACAAACAAGAAAGGTCATTTCAGAAGGCTCTGTGACGCTCCATGCTTTCTTAGAGGGACTGCTACACGAGTAGAGCTGGCCCATCCGTTAGGTCAACTGAAGCCATCGCCCCAGGAAGTACATTGGCAGGGGATGCCCATCCAGTCCACCCACTTGCTTCCATTGCTCTTTGAACTGCGCACCTGAATTTCACAAATGCTATAAGTGAGGTTTTTAATACCTTTATCCTGGATCTGTGGAGACTGGCACATTCCCAGCAGGACCTGCATGACTTGTAAAATTGCTTCCAAAACCTAAAAGGATCAAGACAGATATCTTTTTAAAATCCTGTGAACTTTGTCCGAGAGGGTACAGTAAATCAAAGATGCCAATTCATAATTTAGCTTCATACACAAACATTGTGGAAACCATGGAGTTTTTCCATATTTAATAAGTTCAAATGACCCCTCACTGTTCGTTCACAAAACGGTCCCAGATGGCAGCTTTAACAGCAAACAATTCAGCTCAAGTTATGAAAATCTCTTGCGTGTTTACTGGGCAATATTTTGTAGCTCAAAACTAGGAATATGCAGCAATCACCAGCAAAATACATCTATGATCCAATCAATACTTTAAACCACGGGTATCAAACATAAGACCCGCAGGCTGGATGCAGTCCACAGAAGCTCTTTATCCTGCACGTGTGATAACTGAGCTCTCCTGTCACCACCACCTGAGTGCATCACTGCTGAAAGAGCTGCCTATGTGATAATTTGGCTCTCCTAAATCATGAAAATATGATCAAGATTTGCATATTTTCTCTTGCAGCTAATGAATTCCTAAGCAAAGAAAAAGTGCTTATTTCTGGTCACCACCTACTGAATGACATCACTTCCTGCTTAATTACATCACATCTGGCCTTCAGCAGGTGTTGTGAACGCTATTTGGCTTGCTGTACGAGTTTGACACCCCTGCTTTCAATAGCAACATCTGTGAGAGAGGCAGTCAGTCAAAGCATAATTTAGAGATGCTTTTTATTGAGCTGCCTTTAAGCTATTTGACCACACAAGCTTTGACATGACTTGGCATTCCAAGATCATGTTGCGGTAACTTCTTCACTTTGGGGAAACATATACAAGGAGGCATATTAGAAGTGCTTGCACTGCACTGCCTGAGACCTTCAGGTGAATATTACCTGTTCTCGTATAGTGGCGTCCCTGTATGCCACATCTGACAACAAGGTCACCAAACAGAAGCTGAAGTTTTCGGCAACTGGTAGCAACCCTAGAAGACAGAACAGGGTTATCAAAACCACAGTGACAACTCCAAAACCATTATAAGGCACAAGTTTTTAAGCACCTCCAGGTGGTCAGTCACCTTGTCACTGTGGTTAGGTTTACAACTCCAAGCCATTACAAAGCATAGCCAGTATCCAGGAAGAGCCATAGCTCTTTGGTCAAGGTAGAAAAGGCAACAGGCTCAATTGCTGGCATCTCCAACTAGGGCTGGACAAGACCCTTGTCAGAAACCCTGGGGAGCCACTTCCAGTCACTGGTGATAATTCTGAGCTAGATGGAGCAACAAGAGGACTCAGAAGGCAACGGTTTTATTGTTCCTATAAGGCAGCCCATAAACTAAGGGCCCAATCCTATCCAACTTTCCAGCACCAGTGTAACCGCAATGCAGCTCCGAGGTAAAGGAACAAATGTTCCCATACATTGAGGACGACTCTGTGACTGCCTCCCCACCACAGGATGCAGTGCACGCCCCACTGATATAGCTGCACCGGCACAGGAAAACTGGATAGGATTGGGTTCTAAGCCAATAGCAACCACAAGGACTTTCCATGTAATTGTTTCTGCTCTACTATATGATTAATAAGATGTAGAACACTTTCCCAAGCACATGAAAGCTGCTTACCAAGAGCTGGACAAACACTTAAATCAGTGATTTTCAACTTTTTCTTCTCATGGCACACTAACCTCTGTGGTTTTGCCTCTTGTGATGTCATTTCTAGAAGGCTCTTCTAGGTTCTGCTGTTTCTAAGGGGACAATCCTAACTAGGTCTACTCAGATGTAAGTCCTATTTTATTCAGTGGGGCTTATTCTCAGGAAAGTGTGGTTAGGATTGCAGCTTAAGGCAACTGTCTGTAGTAACAAATTGTCCCTCTAAATGGAAGAAGAGGGACAGACAATTTGACACTACAGTCCCGTATGCCAATAAAGGTTTCGGAATTCGGACACTACAGTCCGTTGCCCTAGAAACAGAGCCGCAGAACCCAGAGGATTTTTTCAGCAGTTTTCAAACACTGTGCTCCAAACTCCTGCAACACACCTGCGGATCTTTCAAGGCACACTGGTCGAAAATCACTGGCTTAAACCAACACAACAGGAGGAAAGGAGTGGCAAAACTCCAAGCGTGCAAACACAGAGTTTACTACAAAAATGTTTTCTGGCTACACCCAGCATGTTTCAGCAAGATTGCTCTACTCAGGGATCCAGAAAGAGATATTGGCGAGGGCAAAAAATCCCCATTAACTGCAGTAGTCATAGCAGACTCTATGTCAGAGGCATAACTTTTGTGCCCTCTGATGAAGACCATTTTAGTAATGCACTCTGGGTTTTCACAGAAAATATTTTTGTAATAAATGTTTTATTGGTTGCACCCTATGAAGTTCTGTTTCCCCTTGTGTTGCAATCCTCACCCTCCTTTTCTTTCTTTAAACTAACTGAACTATACACCACTAATGTGGGTCTTTTCTCATGGAATCAACACTGTCCCAAAGAGGGCATGATTCCATAGGGAAGACCCATACCAGTGGGCCCCAGCCACCTCCCCAGCATTCTCATAGCCACAGGCCAGGCATCCACGAAGACCCCCTTCCTATACAGCCAGAAGAGCATCAAACAGTCACTTCTGTAAGCTACTGATTTTGAGGAAGGTCCTTGTTTGAAAGCAACAACCTTTCTGAACCTAACTAGGGCTTCAGAGCCTGGAAGCCCTACAAGCAACTTCAATTTGACAGAAGAACAGCAGGAAAGAAATACAATAAAATAAGAGTTTTGTAGTTGATAATGTCAAGGAAGAGCCAAAGCCAAAACAAAACAACTGCCTACCACATAAGAGCAGTTACATTGCACTGAAAAAGCACAAGTGAAATTGCAACTTCTGCTTCATATTTTAACTGCAAAACAAAATGATTCCCTAAGTCTTCCCTGTTGACAAAACAATGACAACAAAATCACCTCGGCCTTTCCGTGAATTGCTTTCTTCTATCCATTGTACTTTGGAAAGGCCCCTCAACAGCCGGAGAAGATAAGGAATGAGAGTATCTTTATGCTGGAAGGGAAGTAGAATGGGCATTAGTAAACAAAATAAAATGAGCATAGATATGACATGCAAAAGGAGAAGGAAGGGAAATTCCCTTGTTTGTAGTATGAACGCAGTGTCCAAGTATTAGTCCCACAGTTTCAACATAATACACAGCTACAACACCCAATTAAATCTGCTGCTCATCAAATTAAAACACTCCAGTCCAGCCAGGAACTAAGGGCTCAATCCTATCCAATTTTCCAGCACCGGTGCAGCTGCAATGCAGCCCCAAAATAAAGGAACAAATGTTCTCACTCCTTAAGGAGGCCTCTGTGACCACTGCCCCACCACAAGATGCAGTAGACACCCCATTGGCACAGCTTCACTGAAACTGGAAAACTGGATAGGATTGGGCCCTTAGACCACTATTGCTTCTTAGAAGCTGACTGTGCACCTCACTTTTGTCATTTCATGCCTTAATAGGATATAGAAAGAATAGCAATAAATCTAAACAGTATGAGTTGCATGCATATGTGCTCCCAGATATTCACTCTCTCTCAAACAGAGGAGGCATGCAATTTCCACAGAGATCATGATTACAAAAGAGGCATCAAATATGGTGCATTCAATCAGAGCCAGCTCCAAACCTCCTAATGCCAGAAGGAGCATGCCAAAGTAAAACCCACAGGCATCCATCCAGCGGCACCACAGCTGTAAGAACATAAGAGCCCCACTGGACCAAACCAAAGGCCCATCTAGTCCAGCCTCCTGTATCTCACACTGGCCCACCAGATGCACACAAGACAGCACTCCCTGCATCTTGCACTCCCTGGTCTCTGGCATTCAGATAGCCTATTTCTAGAACACGAAGGTTGCATATACGCATCATAGCTTGTAACCAGGGGTGGATGTTTCCTATACCAATCTGTCCAATTCCCTTTTAAAAACATCCAGGTCAGATGCAAGCACCACATACTGTGGCAAGGAGTTCCACAAATTAATTACATGCTGGGTAAACCAATATTCTTTTGCTGCTGCTGCTCATGCACCCTAGTTTGGAAAAGGAAGTGGAGAATGAAGTTGGTACGGAGGAGACTGGCAGGCTTTAGAGGAGCACAGAGTGGAAGCAAGGCAATCATGAGCAATAACAGTCATTTAAATCCGATTGTGTCTCACATGTGCAGAAATGGAAGGATTCTTGGGCAAATCGCATTATTCCCACTACAACCGACAAAAATTAAAACAGGATTAAAAACGCAGCCAAGTTCTTCGTGATCTATTGCAGGCCTGCTGGTTTCATATCTAGTTCGAGCCGCACCTCAGGCAAAAGCACGCTGGGCCTTCCTCAGAGCACCAGCACTCTCACTGCTTACCAAGCTGCTTTTAAAAAAGGTAAAGACACACCTGCAAGTCAGACTCAATCAGGAAGATTCCCAGAGCGATCACAGCATCCCTGCGACGCTCGTCTAGCTGGAAAACCCCATGGATATCCACTGGACACATGCACAGTAGCTTCTGAACCTGCAGGGAAAAAGAAAGAAGATGTGTGAGAATGCTTATTGTAAAGAGGAACACATGACTCCATACATCTTCCCTAAAGTGAGTTTTTGGCTCACAAAAGCTTACACCAGAATGAATCCACTAGTCCAGGACTAAAACAACCAAGAATCTTGTGTGGCACCTTAAAGACTAACAGCTTGGCTGTGACGTACCCTTATAGATGACGTTGGCTCGAATCCACAGAAAGGCTATGTCTCTTGTTGGCCTTACAAGGTATTGAGAGGCCCTTTCGCTGCATTTGCATGAATCCCACAGTCCAGACCCAAGTTATTCAACTAGCTTATTCCCTCTGCAGGCAGAAATGATTGCCTAACCGTGCACTGGGGCAATACTTTCTTCATACAGGCACTGCAGTTTCTCAAGAAGGTGTGCCTGTTTACTACTTAAGTCTTCATAATGAAACAGAAACTCAGTCTGCCAGATCTGTGCCTTTGGATCCCTTTCATTCTCACTGCACGCTCAAAACTAATTGCAGGCACAAACACTGCTATGAAAAAGAAACCCAACAACCCAGAAAAGAGCATTAAATATGAACAAAAGCTTTAGAACACAACCTTCTTTATCCAAAATGGCAATAAAAACCAACGTTTCTAGGGTGTTACTGGGCAACCCTGTAGATGAAGCATATTAGGTAGCTTAGCCCAGAAGCAAGCTAGCAAATTATACTGGAAGCTCTGCAAGAAATTGCAGCCTGTTACGTAAGAGGCATGAACGCGTTCTCCTTAATCATCCACGTCCTGTTTCATTTCTCCAAAGATGGCAATTAAAGGCTTGCTCCCCAATTAAAATGTCAAAACTAGATTTGAAAACGGGCCTTCCACCAATCTATGTGAGCTCCTTCATAATACGCAAATGACGGGGTTTCTGTGGGGTTTCTGGGGCACTCCAAGCATTTGGATACTCTTGATCAGTGATTTTCAACCTTTTTCATCTGGCGGCACACTGGGAAGGCACTGAAATGGTCAAGGCACACCACCAGCTTTTTGACAAGGCACACTGTGCTGTCGATGGGGGCTCACACCCCCAATGATCCTATTGATAAATGACCCTCTCCCAAATTCCAGCAGCACACACGGAGACCATTCACGGCACAGCAGTGTGCCACGGCACAGTGGTTGAAAATGGCTGCTCTTGACTCTTGACTGAAGAATACCCAAATGCTTGGGGTACCCCAGAGACCCCACTGAGCCAAGTTCAGCAAGGTAACGGTAAGTCAGTCTGCACTTCTCAGAGCTGTGCACAGGATTAAGGAGCATAGCATTTGTTTAAGACTGAAACCAACACAATGGGGAAAGCAGCTAAGAGTTACTGGTCAGACGTGCCCTTCTCTTAGACACGGTGACAGGGGTGTGTCCCGTCCTTCTTGGACAGAGTTTTTGGGTGCAACATCCTGCACGTGGGGAGCCCGTTGTCCACCATGGGGATCTGGCCTCACAGGTAGCCTGGAGCGAAAAGATCTACAAGAGTAACTGACCCAGGTGAGAGATAGGAATTAACAGAGATAGCCAGCTAGCTTTATTATTTTATTGCTGATGTTTCCTAGATGTTTATGCCTCTAGCATTTGCTGCCTTACTGTAACTTTATGTAACCTTATGTACTTAATAAACTAAAATCTCTTTTACCAAGTTGTTTCATTGTCTGTTGAGGACAAAGGTTCAGAATCCTGCCTAGCCATTCAGCAAGCTACCAAGTGCTCATTGAGGTCTAGTAACTTGAGGACTGAAGCTTTAATTGGAGAAAGCGCTCAGTGCCTGCAAAGGATAGAGTTAAGCCTAGAGGTCTCAGTGTCCCTGGACTGAGGCACTGGCACATACAGGGTGGTAGCAGTACTACTGAACAGGGGGTCTTGAGGGCTTTAGGGTTTGAGAGCCAAGAACTCTGAGCACCCTAAACCCCCTAAGTTTGCGACACATGGCCATCACTGATAGACCTGAATACCATTAAATGGTCTGAACCCTTTTCAAGTGGTGAGTCATCTCATTATACAACCACTTCCATCATATGGGGGGGGGTGATGCAATGAACTCTTGCACCGAGTGACAAACCCTACTAATGCCTCTATGCCGAATTCTACTCCCACTTACCCTGTGGTGCACCAGCTACTGCCTCTGCCATTTCTCCTCCTACTCCCTGGATTTGAAAAGGACGAGGGCAGTAGAGTGGAAGAGGAAGTGTGGAGTAGGAGTGTGCTGGGCTACAGCGTTAGGACTTACTCTCCACAGTTCCTCTGTTGCTCAGTTCTTCCCCTGCTTTTTGGAATCTAGGAAGCAAGAGGAGGCATGGATGCAGGCAGGCAGATGGGTGCAGGAACCCCACAAATCTGCCACTCAGTCAGCCTCATGGATGGGGTCAGCTCTAAGAAATCCCTACTTAGCCATGAAACTCCTTTGGTGACCTTGGGCCAGTGTCTCTCTCTCTCTCTCTCTCTCTCTCTCTCTCTCCCCACCTATCTCACAGGGTTGATGTATGGTCTAGTACTGGAGGGCTCCATCATGGAGGGATGATGCAATGAGCTCTTGCACCCCTAGGGTGATTCAAACCATAGTGACACCTCTGCATAGAATTGGGATCTAAGGGCTCAGTCCTATTCAACTTTGCAGTGCTGATGCAGCCCTGAGATAAGGGAACAAATGTTCACTTCCCTTGGAGTGGACTCCAAGATTGTAGAGTACACTGCATAATGTAGCATGCAGGTTGTGCCTTGCTGTTGACTGGGATTCTGTTTTGGAAACCCCAACAGATAAAAAAAATCAGCAGATACCAAATCAGTGGAAAAAGAGTTTTAAAGACATACTTCTGAGTTTCTTGCTCCTCCATTGTTGCCTCAGAATGCATTGGTATAGATGCTATACCACACTCAGCTCCTCTTTAAATTAGCAGGGGGAGAGTAACTGGCCCTCCTCACCCCAGCAGTATGTTTTCTAGTGGCTGTCTGATGGTGTTCTTTGGCATCTTTTTAGATCGTGAGCCCTTTAGGGACAAGGAGTCATTAGTCATTTGATTTTTCTCTGTAAACTCCTTTGTGAACGCTTTGTTGAAGAGTGGTATATAAATACTGTTATATAAATAGTGTTATATAAATAGTGTTATATAATAGTGTTATATAAATACTGTATATAAATATTATTAATAATAATAATAATAATAATAATAATAAATTGATGCAATCTGGGGCAACAATGGAGGAGCAAGAAACCCAGAAGTGTGTCTTTAAAGCTACCCTTAACCCTGAGAAGCCTGCAGCTGGTTCAGTTTAACAGCATGAAGGTAGGAAATGTGATTATGGTGTTTTTTTTCCTTATTACAAGGTTAAAGGTTGATCAAATCAGTGGTGAGTCAAATCAGTGGATACCAAGGTCTTACTCCTGGGGCTTACTCCCAGGAATGTGCAGATAAGATGGCCACCTAAGAACCTGATTCTATGCATGTCTATTCAGAAATCCCAAATGAGTCAATGGGACTTACTCCCAGGAAAAAGTGGATAGGACAGCTACCCAGGAGCCCAATCCTATGCATATCTACTCACAAGTACCATTGTAGTCAATGGAGTTTACTGCCAGGAAAGTATGGATAAGGCAGCTACACAAGAGCATGATCCTATGCATGTCTACTCAGAAGTAAGCCCCACTGTAGTCAATGGGGCTTACTCCCAGGTAAGCGTGGACAGGGTGGCAGCCTCGGGGCGGCCCCAGCACTGCCTGCAGCTCCCACCGGGCTCAGACTCAGCTGGCAGCCGCTCCCCACGTGACAGCCCCTCTGACGTCACCGCCCAGTCCGATGACGCCACCGCCCAGTTCGATGACGTCACCTCCCCTCACCTTCTCCAGCGGGGCGGGCCTCTGGACTGCCAGCGAACGGGCGAGCGAGAGGACCGTGTTGAAGTAGAAGCCCCGCGAGGAGCCCGGGCTGGACGGCTTCTCTGTCCGCGCCGCCGTCACCGCCGCAGCTGTCGCGGCTGCCGCCGTGGCCACGGCCAGAGCCGACATCTTGTCGGGGGGGCGGCTGTCACCGTCGCAGCGCCGCCTCAGCCGCACCTCTCGCGAGACTTCCGCCGCCTTTCGCGAGAATTCCGCCTCCTGCCATAAAGCTGCACATTTAAAGTGCCTTATCAAAGCCCTAGAGCGGCACAAAGACTCAACTTCCGGCAACACATCCGTACCGAAAGTGTGAGCACAAGGGTGCGTCGCTCTAGGCTTGGCACCTCTATGGTAAAAAGACATTTCACGCCCCTCCTCTGGCTTTGGTCCTGTCAGTGGAGGAGCGAGCGTCACCACCAAAATGGCGCCACCCATGGCGACTTCATTTCCGCCCTTTGCACTCACAAGGAAACATAACGCCCAATAGTCTCTTTTTTAAAAATTGCCCCCTTCTGAATATTATAATGGCAGCTGTTATTTTCCCAACGACATTCACCCCCGCAGTTATGAGCTTTTTATCCACCCTTCATTTTTATGTATTTGGTTTGTTCCAACCGCCGCCATCTTGTGACGTCACTTGCTACCCCTCTCCCGCCTCTTAGAGATGGTTCGGCCCAAGCTGAGGCTGGAATGCCGCGCATGCGCACCCGCCTCCGGGCAGGATGTGAGAAGGCGGCTGGTCACCTGACCGGACAGTCAACAGCTGGTGCCTGGAGAGGGAAGGTAGGTGGGGGCTGGTGGTATTGGGAGCCCCTCGGGGCAGTTACAGGAGTTGTCTATGGAATAGTTGGTTGTTTATACAGCATCTATACATTTAACTCCTTGTTACGTTATTTTATATAGGTTATTGTTACTATGTATGTTTACATTAGGTATATCTTACTTTATATATATATTCTTATTAAGCATGTTACATGTTATATACATGTTTGTGATATGTTTCTGTATGTATGCATGTTACATGTTCATGTATGTTTTTATTACACCCATGTTATTTTCTGTGTGTGTGTGTATGTGTTATTGTTATTACATATGATTATTGATTGATTGGATTTGTAATCCACCTTTCTCTCCAAAGGGCACCCAAGTAGATTATATATGTGACATGTTGTTTTTTATGTGTATGTGATATTGTTGTTATGTTTATAAATGTGTGTGTGTGTATTTATATATGTATGTGTGTGTATGCTACATGTCTTATGTATATGTATATATGTTGTGTGTGTGTGTTAAATGTCTTATATGTATGTGTATATATACATGTCTCCCTCTCTCTGTATATAACTCTGTGCGTGTGTATAAGTAACATATATAATATAAATATTCATAATAACATTGCACACACACAGAGTTATATACAGGGAGAGGGAGACATGTGTATATATACACATACATATAAGGTGTGTGTGTGTGTGTGTAAAGACATGTAACGTACACACAGAGTTATGTGTAGGGAGAGGGAGAAAGTTACATACCTTGTATAGAGTTTATATAGATTGATAGGTATAGTTATGTTTAACAATGAGTAGCAGAAAGTCCTTTTGTTCCTAGGCAGGTTTTCAGCCTGGTTGAAAGCCCTTTTTTATATATTGGTGGATTGTTTGTTTTATGTCTCTAGATTTTTGGGGGGGGGGCTCCTCCTTCTGGTACAAAAGGAATGGACCAAAGAAAATGTTTTTTGACCCATATATTGTTAATTTGCAGAACTGCTTACCACTGGGTGTGAGGATGGCATCTGGTCTGGATGCCTTTGGAAAGGGGGTTGGACAGATTGAGGGAGGAAAAGTCTATCGCAGGTACAAGCCATGGTGGGTATGTGCAGCTTCCTGGTTTTGGAAGTAGGCTGTCACTGAATGCAAGGGAGTGACAACAAGATGCAGGTTTCCTGTTGACTTGTGTGCTCCTTGAGGTGGGAGCCACTCCCCTGGTGGACCACCACTGTGACAGATTGATGCAAGAGAAATCCATCACAGGTTACAAGTCAGGATGGGTTTGTGCAGCCTCCTTGTTTCGGAAGTAGGCTGTCTCTGAATGCCGGGTACAAGGCAGTGGCAACAGGATGCAAGTTTCTTATTGTCTTGTGTGTTCCTGGAGGCATCTGGTTGGCCACTGTGGGATGCAGGAGGCTGGACAACATGGGCCCTTGGCCTGATCCAGCAGGGCTCTTCTTATATACTTTGATCCTGAGGGTATACTTGGTGGACACCAAGAAGGGGAAGTATAAAAAAATACAATAGGGGCATTTCGATAGCTCCAACTTTGTATTGCCCCCTTCCCAGTTGGTTGCTATTTGCTAGGTCTCTATTAGGGCTGTTGCTTGAAGAAAGAATCCTAATTAGATGTGCATTTTGAAAGTGTAATATTATGCAAGTCTACTTGGAAGTAAGACCTGTTGAGTGTAATTGGACTTCCAGGTAGTGTGTGTATAGAATTAACTGATGTATTTATAAAAATGAAAAGCACCTTTTATATACACATGAACCTCACAACTATTATAACTTTTCTATTTTTGTGTCTTTCTTCATTTGTTGGAGTTTTCTTTTTCTTTTAAGTGTTGCCTCCTGCTTATTTAAATTGACCATAAACTGCCTTGGGCAATTTTTGACTGAAGAGAAAAAGGTGTGGAAAAAAAAATACTTTAAGTATATCATCTAAATCTCTAAATTGAAAATCACATTTTTCCTCTCTGCTTACAAGGAAATACAAGATACACAAGTTGCAGTACTCTTACTTATAAGGAGGAATGCCTCTTTTATGACTGCAATCCTAAATACTCTTGTTTGCTTTTCAAGCCTAATTGAACACAACAGGGCTTATTTCTGAGTATAAATGTATGCGATTCTGGTGTAAAGTACTATTTGCTATTCACAGTTCCCCCAAACCACTTGTATTTAAGGGTGATCTTAAACATTTGCTGCCTGATAAACTGGATCACTATTTTATTTTGATTAAATTGTTAATTGATTCATTTTGCCAACCAACAAAACATTGGAAATCTAGTACATATGTAGGCATATGTTTTGGCAAATTGTTCAGACCTCAACCTTAAATATTAGTAGTAGTTGCTAAAGGAAGAGTAGTTGCTTCCTTTTACAGAGGTTGACTTTTCCATCCTGTGGGGTGCCAGCTCTCTCTGAAATGGTGATCCGAGGCTGAGAAACACCGGTTTGATATTTTTTGTTGGTTTGTTTTAAGTTCACAATATAAAAAGGAGTTTCTCGGGTCAGCGATCATGTCTGCTCACCCAAAAAGCTACAATCCTTTCGACGAAGATGACGATGAAGAAGATCTGAAGCCGGTAAAGTGGAATAATCGAAGCGATGATGGCAACGATGCAGCTAGAGAAGGAATGGATAGACAGAAGTTTCTGCAGCAAGAAGCCCTCCGGCTATCCCAGTCCACAGTGGACAGTACCCAACGATCGCTAGCCCACATTTATGACTCCGAGCACATTGGAGTGGCTGCAGCGGAGGTAAGCAAGCATTCTTTGTATGTTTGCGTGTCTGTGCAGCCGTGGATGCAGAGAACAGCAATTCTGTGTGTCTAATCCTAAAGATGTTTCAGGAATGTCTTTATTTGTATAGAACCTTTCATGCTTGGCCCTCCTAAAATGAGACAGAGTGGATAGGGAGATGCTGTTTACACTCTCACACAACACCAGAACCAGGGAACATCCACTAAAATTGAGTGTTGGGAGAGTTAGAACAGACAAGAGAAAATATTTCTTCACACAGCGTGTGGTTAGTCTGTGGAACTCCTTGCCACAGGATGTGGTGATGGCCTCTGGCCTGGACACCTTTAAAAAGGGATTGGACAAGTTTCTGGAGGAAAAATCCATTACGGGGTACAAGCCATGATGTGTATGCGCAACCTCCTGATTTTAGAAATGGGCTATGTCAGAAGGCCAGATGCAAGGGAGGGCACCAGGATGAGGTCTCTTGTTATCTGGTGTGCTCCCTGGGGCATTTGGTGGGCCGCTGTGAGATACAGGAAGCTGGACTAGATGGGCCTATGGCCTGATCCAATGGGGCTGTTCTTATGTTAAAATGGCTTGCACGCAGTTCCTCATTGTGCTATAGATGGCAAGGGCTTGCTGTCTTCCCCTTCTTCCTTGTGTCAGCTCCTGCAGTCTGTAAGTAAGGGCTGCTGACACTCTGAGGGCCCAATCCTATCTGATTTTCCAGTGCCGGTGCAGCTGTGCCAATAGCTTGCATCCTGTGGTGGGGAGGCAGTCAGAGAGGCTTCCTCAAGGTAAGGGAACATTTGTTCCCTTATCTCAGGGCTGCATTGCTGGAAAGTTGGATAAGATTGGGCCCTAATGCTACAATGGGTTTCCCGGTACAATGGGTTACCCTGTGTCTGTGAATGCCTGAAGTACGACAAAAAGAAGCTTCCTGTTCCCTACTTTAGACCTTATCTGAAAGAGCCTTATAATCGGAGGAGAAGGAAACTTGGCAAGCAAAGCTGCCAACTTTTCTTTGTCCCTGGAATCCCAGCTTGCCAAGTGTTCCAGGCTAGAACTTAAAAGAAACGCAAACTGCAAGTCGTGAAACTACCTGAAACTCAACCTCTGTCAGAATCCAATGTCATTCTTGTGGCTTCCTCTTTAAAAAAAAAATGTTCTTCCCCATTTTATGCATGAATGATGTTTTGACAGCAGCCAGTGAGAAGGTGCTGCAACAGAGGACCCTTCCCTGAGCAACACGCTGTCACTTGCTGAAGAGATCTGTTCGTATCCCTTCAAAATGGAATCAGTTCTTGACTTTTTGGGGGGGGTGCACTCAATTAAACACTCAGATCCCTTCTTCTTCAGATTTTTTTTTCTTATTCCCCATCCCTTTCAAAGAGTAGTACATTCTCCTGACGCCATTTTTTTTTAACTAGGCTACCAGTGTCACTTGTTGTTTGCTGTCTCTGAATACCAGATGCAAGGTTATGGCAACAGGATACAGTGGCTTTGGGTGGGCCACTGTGAGATGCAGGAGGCTGGACAACATGGGCCCTTGGCCTGATCCAGCAGGGCTCTAGTTACGTTTCCTTGTCTATTTTCTGTGGCAGCATTCTATCTTTCTATCTGCCCATTTTCTGTGGCAGCATTCTATCTAGGTAGACCACAGCTGCGATACAAGGACATCTGCAAGAGGGATCTGAAGGCCTTAGGAGTGGACCTCAACAGGTGGGAAACCCTGGCCTCTGAGCGGCCCGCTTGGAGGCAGGCTGTGCAGCATGGCATTTCCCAGTTTGAAGAGACACTTGGCCAACAGTCTGAGGCAAAGAGGCAAAGAAGGAAGGCCCATAGCCAGGGAGACAGACCAGGGACAGACTGCACTTGCTCCCAGTGTGGAAGGGATTGTCACTCCCGAATCGGCCTTTTCAGCCACACTAGACGCTGTTCCAGAACCACCTTTCAGAGCGCGATACCATAGTCTTTCGAGACTGAAGGTTGCCAACAACAAAATCCTATCTTTGTAATTCACTGCCTATAAGGTCCAACTCTGGATGGTCCAGTGTGTCCCACTCTTTAAAGTATGTGTGTTTCTCTAAGGCCTCCTCTAATCTAGTGTTATTTTAGTTTAGTGCAGTGGTTCTGCAGTGGGGTTGGGGGGAATCCTGAAGCCTCCTTTAGGATTCTGGAGGATTGCAGCCCGCTCTGCAAGCCTCTGATTGGCTATTGGAACTCGGGGCAGCCAAGTGGAGGATCACAGGCGGCTGCGAGCCTCCACGACCCTCAAGAAAGCTTCAGGACCTCCTCCCATGGTATAATAAAATGCCCCTGGGTCCCAGCTGCACCACAATCACTGCAGCGCCATTGGGATCACACACCCGGGCCTGGCCCACCTCTGCAACAACTTGCAGCCTTCTCAAACTCCCTCAGGGGAGTTTGGGAATCTCTGACTTAGTATTTTATGTGCACATTTTTCTTCTGTTGTCTTTTCCTATTCATCTGCTCCATCTCCTGCTTGTTTCTTATCCGCTTGTCTCTTTAGGTTAGAGATTTTCCAGCAGGAGGTGTTGGATTCTCCCTCACTGGAGATCTTCAAGCGGAAGCTTGACAGGCACCTGCTGGGAAATGGTGTAGGAAGAATTTCTGTTTCAGGCAGGGGTTTGGACTAGATGATCTTGTGGGTCCCTTTCCACTCAATGATTCTACCGAAATTGTAATTCTTTGTAGGAGCTTTCACGGCAGGGGGAGGTCCTGAAGCGCGTGGACCGAATGACAGATAAGATGGACCAAGATCTGAAAGCCAGTCAGAGGCACATCAACAGCATTAAGAGCGTGTTTGGAGGCTTTGTCAATTACTTCAAAGCCAAACCACCAGAGACCAAACTGGAGCAGAATGGGGCTTCCGACTACCAAGGCAGCAGCAGGTAAGTGACCCAAACACCTTTCTGAGGAAACAAAAAAGGCATCAGGGCTGGAGGATGGAAATGGAAGCTGGTGTGTATGGCCAGGCTCCAGTCCTGTGATTGGAATTCATACCCCAGCTTCACCTTTGCGCCCATTTTCAAGGAGACCAGGCATGACACAACACAGAACACAACACGGCAAGTCCTCATTTCAAGTTGAATGAAATCAACAACTCATTTCAAGTTGTTGATTGGTTTTTGGAAACTGCAACTTTAAGCAAAACAACTTGCCACAACCCCCATTTTACCACAGGTTGGTTGATAGCCATAAACAAAGAGTTACATCCCTGTTGCATATTTTTGGTTACAAAAGCATCACCAGACTTTTAAATAAAGACTCAAAGCACCTCTAATATTAAATGATGAATTAAATGTGAGCTTTCTGGACTGGAGAAAGCCTATGCAGGCATGGGGAGAACGTGCAGATTCCACATAGAAAGTGGAGCTGTGAATCGATTTTTTTTCCCCCTCAACAACTTATAACAAAACAACTTAAGGTGAGGACTTGCTGTATTGTGATAACTTCTCCTCCTCCCCCAGACACTGAGGGATCGCAGTGCAACTGGGTAGTTCCTGTTTAGCAACACATGAAGCTGCACATGCAGTTTTGTGGTTAGATTCAATCATAAGAAGAGCCCTGCTGGATCAGGCCATAGGCTCATCTAGTCCAGTTTCCTGTATCTCATAGTGGCCCACCAAATGCCCCAGGGAGCACACCAGATAACATACCAGAGAGACCTGCATCCTGGTGCCCTCCCTTGCATCTGACATAGCCCATTTCTAAAATCAGGAGGTTGCGCATACACATCATGGCTTGTAACCTGTAATGGATTTTTACTCCAGAAATTTGTCTAATCCCCTTTTAAAGGCATCTAGGCCAGATGCCATCACCACATCCTGTGGCAAGGAGATCCACAGACCAACCGCACGCTGAGTAAAGAATCCAGGGTTTGGCATTTATAAGCGCACAACCTGAGATCTGGCTCTTCAGCAGCAGGTCCCATTGTGTTGAATGGGTTTCACTCACAGTGAAGGGTATCCATTTACAACTAAGAGAGGAAAGCCAGAACAGACACTAGAGTATCTGCTCCTTTTGCTGCACTTTTTTGTGGCTGTTGAGAGACATGTCCCTTCGGTAGAAGTTTGCAGTCCTCTTCAAATCCCAAGATCTTTGTCAGAGCTCATAGGGTAGGAGCTTCATGGCATGTTAGGCATGCAGTTTCTTTACCCAGCATGTAATTTGTGGAATTCCTTGCCACAGGATGTGGTAATGGTATCTGAAGGCCTAGATGCTTTTACAAAGGAGATTGGACAGGTTGGTAGAAGAAAAGTTCATCACAGGTTACAAGCCGTGATGGGTATGTGCATCCTCCTGGTTTTAGAAATAGGCTATATCGGACACGCTAGATGCAAGAGAGTGGCAACAGGATGCAGGGATCTTGTGGGCTCTCTGATGTTTCTGGGCCGATGTGAGTGTAGGGTCCCTGCCCTGGAGGGGCCTGGGGCAGGCTTGTCCCACCCCCAGGGAGGCCTCAGATTGGCTGGAGGGAGAGGGGGTTCCAGCACCCTTGTCCTCCTCCCTAGTAGAGCTGCCAGACCTGGCCTAGGAGCAGGAGCTGTTGACCTCACAGCTCCCTGCTTCGCACTGACTGCCTCTCATCCCTGGCCTCCCTGTTTTATGGAGCAAGCCTGCCCCCTTTGGCCCCTCCCCTTCCTCCAGGTGGGGCAGAAAAGGCCTTTCCTGTTCCTGGCTTGTTTCCTGCAGTGTTCCTTGTTTGCCCTGCCAGCCCCCTCTGGCTGGTTGGGGTGAACCAACCTGCTTTGCCCCCTTCAAGGGCAGGGAAGTCTCCCCACCCTGGGCATGGGGTGTCTGCTCCAGGGTAAGTCGGGGTCAGGGCATCTGGGAGGGGCCCCGACAGTGAGATAAAGGAACTGAACTTAGGTGGCCCCTTGACCTGGTCCAGGAGGGCTCTCCTGATGTCCTTTTTGTAAATGCCCTCTTGAATGATTGCTCTTATGGACTTGTTCTTGATTCATCACGGGGAATGAGCTCAAATGATTTTTGCTTTATGCTGTTTGTAATTGGTGCAGTTTTACTCTTCCAAATGAATGACGGTGCGGCGACGCCATCAAAAGAAAGTTCTGAAATTTTGCCCTGAACACAAGGCTGTTTCAGTTTGAAGGTGGTCAAGACAGATAACCAACCTGTGTGGTTTTTCTTCCCCCCCCCCCTGTCTCCAGATTAAGGGAAGCCATATCCGTCAGCAAAGAACAGGAGCCAAAGTACCAGGAGAGCCATCCAAACTTAAGGAGATTGGATAACTCAGGTTGGTTTGTTTTGGCACTTAGTTAATACTGGTTTGAATAGCCTTTGGGCAGCCGAATCCTATCCTCCCCAGCAGCACCCGATACAGCAGCGCTGAAACGGCTACTGCTGTATCCAGCAGGGCTAGAGAGGCCACCAGAGGTCTCCTTGGGGGAAGGGAACTTTTGTCCTCTTACCCAGAGTAAAGCCCTGGCCCCTGCAATGAGGCTACTCAAGTCCGCACCAGCTGTTTTGCTAGCGCAGACTTGAGAAGCTCTGTGATGGGCTTGCGAGCCTGACATGGAGCATTGGATTCAGTGGAAGTGACCAGTCCCACCCCTTCCTGGGCCAGTCACTCCTGCCACCCCGAAAAGCCGCACCGCTGCCTGGTAGTGCCACTTACCATTGGCAGTTCTTCCCTGGCATCCTCCAGGTGCTGAGGCCCAGTAATAATAATAATAATACACGCATTTGCTGGCCCATCATTGGTGCTCCCTCCTCACTGGGTGCTGCAAACATGCTTTACAGCACATTTGCAACACCCGGAGCCCGTGGTACAGTCAGAACGCTGGCACAGCGACCCACTGGATTGAGCCCTAACTGTCTTAGGCACTATTTTGGAGCATGTAGCCCTGTTTGTGGAACTAAACTTGGTTTGCAAAATGCAGGAGTTATTTGAGGATTGTGTTGTTGTTAAAGAATACTTTTACTTTTTCTCAACAAAGTGAGTTCACATAGCAAAATAACTCACTAAACGTTTGCCTGTCCTCAAAGGGTCACAATCTTAAAATACAGAAGAGACACCAGCCACTGGAAAACGTGCAACACTGGGGTGAAGAGAAACAGTTGCTCTCCCTCTACTAAATATGAGAGAACAGTTCTTTTAAAGCTGCTTCTTTGCCCGTTAGCAGGGGTTTGTATTGGCCATGCCAGTCTGTATAGGCTGCTTACTTTGTTTTATGGGGCCTCTCTCCTATGCTGGTTTTCTGTCCAATAGCATTTGGCCCAGGGCTGGCTCATCAGCCAGTAAGTTTAGGAGGCTCTCTTGGACAGTGGATTGAAGTAGGAGGTGGTGACAAGTGGCCCTGCCTCTTCTCCTCCCACTTACCTTGCAGTATGCCAGCTGCTGTTCGGTCTTCCCTCTTCTCCCTTTACCTGGTTTTTGAAATGTGACTTAAGAAGACAGTGATAGGCTAGAAAATCTGCACCATGGTGGGTTTTTTCCAGCCTTGGCCTAATGACTGCCTGCTTAGGGGCAGAATGATGATTCCTCCATGTGCTCTGAAAAAAAATGAGGATCTGCAAAGAGCCAGGATGGTGCGATGGTTTGGGAGTTAGACCTGGAAGATCCAGGTTCAAATCCCTGCTCAGCCACAAAGCTTCCTGGGTGACCTTGGGCCAGTGGCTCTCACTCAGCCTCACCTACTCACTGGGTTGTTGTGAGGACCAAAGGAGGGGAGGAGCCACGTACACCACTCTGATCTCCTTTGAGGAAGGGTAGTATAAAGATGTGAAAAATAAACATAAACCAAGCAGTGCAAGTTCTGGTTATAATGTAGGATCATATCTCAAACCTTCAGAAACGTACCACTCTAGAGATACCTGTGTGTTGCGGCTATGCTAATAGAAAGCCTTGTGGCACCTTAAAGACTAACACCGGTACTGTGGCAAAAGCTGTTGTAGCCAGAGCCCACTCACATCAGACTTGTGTGTGTCTTTGTCTCCACTTGCCTTTCCTTGCCATTGCAAGTGGGGGGGGGGGGCTGGAATTGTGTCACCCCTTCTTCTCTATCCCACAGTAATGTAATTGGCAAAATGGGGTCTAGCTTTTGCTAGGGTTGTGGGAGGGGGTTATTTCAGCCCTTGTCCTTATTGCAGTGCTCTGTTGGTAAGAGCTGCTGATCAGAACTCTGAAATTAAATAGGCCGTTAAGATACCCAGCTTCAGACTTGCAGCAGTTTGGTCTGGAACCTTCAAGAGCTGCTGCCAGTCAGTGCTTGTGTGTTGCTGAGCTTGGCAGATGAATGGTCTGACTCAGTCGGAAGCCTCTTCCACTTCCTAGGATCGTGATGCTTGATGGAGGTTAAATAAGGTCTCTTCCTGGAGAGCAGCTTCTTAAGTAAATGCCCGTTTGCCAGAAGATAACGGCTTTGAGGCTGCAAGGGCTTGGTGGGGGTGGAGTCTGAAAGAGCTGGCTGAATTACCCGCTTATAAGTGCAAACAGGCTTCTTAATTATATGTTCCAGTAACTGAATATAAAGCTACTTCTTTCAGAATTAGTGTTGGCAGAGACACTACCATTAATAGTAGCAGTCAGGAAATATCTAAAGAGCTGCTTTTTTCTCCTTCCCTCGCCCACAGAGTTTTCTCCTAGCGGAACCGGTTCAAATTCTAGTGCCCAGCCAGATCGCTACCCCAAAAATCAGTATCTCCGAGCTTACCACGAGAAAGTCGACAGCAACTTGGGTGAGTGGTGAAAGCTTGAACTTCTCAAAGCTTGGGGTGCTGTGGGGGGGAGGCATATCTCCAGTTTTTGGCTAGCTCAGCTCTGCCAAGAGGCAGCCAAGGACGTTCCCAAAATTCAGAGGACATTTTCCGTAGTTAGAAAACATCTCTGTAGGGTTTGAATGGCTGACATCTCTTATTGTACCATAAGTGTTTGCAGATTACCTCCCGCCCCAAACAACTGTTCAGAAATGAAGATGAGTTGTTTCATTTCCATCCCCTTACTTTGCCCAGGATGTGGTCAGAACAGTATTTGTTACAGGTGAACTCGCCAAGGAAAGTTTCCCTGTTACTGTGAACTTCATTGTGTTATCTTTGGTCCCACTTTCTTGCAGATGAGATGTCCACCGGGCTGGGTCGCCTGAAGAACCTTGCCCTCGGCTTGCAGTCTGAAATCGAAGAGCAAGATGAGATCCTGAACAGCCTGGCTCCCAAAATTGACAGTCTGGACCTCAACATCAGAAGCACAGACAAAAAAATCAGGCAGCTTTGAAGAACAGGGACGTCTCACCACCGTGCCGACCTTGATGGATTTTATAGAGCCAGGTGTCATCCTACTGATTAGCCAGAAAAGTGGTTTCTTGTGTTGGTATATGTGACAGGCTTGCCTTGTAATTAAAACTGCCTAACCTGTCGTGCAATATGTGGGGTTTAAGCCCCTTTTTTTTATTTCATGCTGATTAAGTAGCACCTATGATAGTATTTATTCCTAAAATAGACCATTAGGCTCTCAGTATCTGTGAGGTTTGGTTCCCAAACCCTGCACAGCTACCGAAATCAACAGATGTTCCAAGTCTGCTTAAATCACGCTGACACAACTGCGCAAGTTTGCGCGAGTTGTGTGCATTGCCTGAAGCGTATGTAAATTGCTGCAACTTGCTTAAGTGGGTGGGTGCAAAGCCAGCAAGGCTGCAGCAGGGTATATGAGTTCTTAAAAATACACCCTTCAATCCACAGTTGATTAAATCCGTGAATGTGGAGCTGCATGGAGAAGGCAGGCCCACTGTATCTCCATTCTAGACACAAACACGCACACTGTCTGTTACATGGTCTCTGTCGCAGTTGTCTTTGCCCTTGGTTACCCTGAGTATTAATCGAGTATTCCCAGCATTTCGTAGAGTGAGGGTCTGTAATGTTGGCTGTTTTGCAACAGGCGTTGCTCATTCTTGTATTTAGAGAAATCCTCAGGAGATGAGAAAGTGGCTCTAAAATCTTGCGTCGGTATGAAGGTGCTTGGCAGGCCAAGAGACTGTGGGAAACATGGCTTTCTTAATTGAATTGTAGCTGTGATCTTAGAAGCCGTGACGTTAACAAACCTACAGTTCACTCTTTCTCTTTAGTTCAATAAATCCGGTCAGTAGATGTCAGGATGGGGAACCTGAAGCCAGGCACAACCCAGAACGCTGCCTGATGCAGTCCTGTGTTTGCTGCCCCTTGCTGTTTGTCAAACCCAAAAGTGTGGGACTTCTCATTTGATTGACCGGGACGGTCCAGAGGGGAACGATTTGCTTCTTACTCAAGTGTGTGGGAAGCAGGCGATTCAGTGACCGGTGGCAGGTTTGCAGGGAGGCTGCAGCAGCAGGGTGGAAGGCGCCCCAAATCCACTGCCCTGTTAGTCCCCTCTCAATCTGCCACTGATTAACCCTCCTCAGGGTACAGGGAATGGCCGGTCCTGGCTGAAGCATGGCTTTAAAAACAGATCTAGACAACGGAGCGTGCTCAATGTTTCAAAACCATGTCATATTTTTAAGATTTGGCAAGGGGGCTTCTGGAAACCTGCGTAGCTAGAGCAGTTGCATGCCTCATGGGACCTTAGTTTCTCAGAACAACAGCCTCTCCCCCCCCCGATGCCATTCTACCAAAGTGCTTTTATAACTCATGTTTAGTTTAAAAAAATCATGTATGAGCTAGCATGTAGGCCTTCCTTCGTACTCTGAACGTACCTTAAGTCATTCTCTGGATCCCAGCAAATAACTGCAATTGCCGACTTGCTGGCTGACTGTGAAATTAGCCTGATGATGTCTCGTGTTTTCAAGGATGAAGTGTGCACCATGCTTCCAGGTGTGAACCCTGCACCTAAACTCTGCAGCAGCACAGCCTAGAATGTGGACCGGTCACTCCTGTTTTTTTAAAATCCCCTCTTGATGTTTAGATGATCAAGGAATACAGCCTTAGAACCACCCATAGCTCAGGAAGACACAGGGCTCTGAGTTGCTGTAGTGAATCACAGCAGAAGCCGGGAACTTCTGGTGATTTCAGGAATTCATGTAATTGCTGTTGTCTGATGACGCTGGCTATCGACTACCAGCTAGGGCTCTCGATGTTTGTTAGAAGAAAGCACTGCTATGGATAAGAAGACTCTGGTTTCTGACCCTCTGATTCCTGTGAAATTTGGCAGAATTGGCAGTATGGTTAACAGACATGAGGTGGTGGTAGCATAATTCCTTTCTAGGATTATATCTTATAGTCTGGTTTAAATCTTCATGGCTTCTTTTACATTGGTGCCGTCGCATTTCGCATGGTGCCATGCGCTCCTTCTGACTGAACATCATGAAGGACCATAACTTAATCCTTCTCCTACTTTCTGAGGTGATGCTTTCTCTTTTACGGTATCTTATGAGGAAGAAGACTGTACCTGCAAAAATTTAGGCTGCAACTTATTACGGTTTTGCTGTTGTTGGAGACCAACTCTGACCCTCTGTAGCCAATGGCAACAACCCTAACTGAATGAGGCAAGAGGGAAGAACCAAGGCTGTTATTTTATGGCATGAAAGAACCAAGAAGCTGATGGGCTTTCCCCTACCTACTCTTTCCAGAAATGGCTAAACTCCCAAAAGTTTGGTTTTTGCACCAAATTATTTTTAATTATCTGTTAAATTAATTTTTTCAGTTAATACAAAATACACACACACACACTAACCCAAGAAAAAAATCCAAAGCGTTACGGTGAGATCAAGATAGGGTTGAAGCATATGCTGTAAATTCTAGTAACAGGCAGAGTACAGCTAATAAAAGGATTCAGCCATCAGCCCCACACAGTCTTCCAGAAGGATGCCCAATAGTGAAGAATTGGAATCGCCAATGTCCTAAAGATTAATTGTCTTTTTTTGTTTTAATTTCAAAGTAGCAGTAGAATAGTTCTGTTTTGAAATTTGATTTCATCTTGAACTTGGCTGAATACAGTTTCTTCCTGTGGAATAAATGTCTTTCAAAGATCTTATTGTCTCCGTTGTCATAAGTGGAATAAAAGTTTCATTAAAGGTTCAAAGTGAAAGAGCGAGCGAGCGAGAATGGCTACCGCAGGTGGTAGGGTTCATTCCTCAGTATTTCTGCTGAAAAGGTTGCAGTTCCCCTAAAGCAGTGGTTCTCACACATTTAGCACCGGGACCCACTTTTTAAGAATGAGAATCTGTCAGGACCCACCGGAAGTTATGTCATGATGGGAAGTGACATCATCAAGCACGAGAATTTTTAACAATCCTAGGCAGAAATACTACCCACATTTATCCAGGAGTCCCATTTACTATCATTGTTAAAAGAGTATACACAGTAGCTTCTTCACTTCACTTCACAACCTTTATTGGCATATAACAAACAGGATAAACAAAACAAAATTATAACAATCACTAGAGAAAAACATAGTGAAGCAGGGAAGGGGGAAGTGGTCCAAAAATAGAAAAGGGAAAGAGAAAAAAAAAATTTTTAGGAAGGGGGGATATTTTAATAATTTGAGACAAAAAACTAGCAACTGCCTTAGTAATATTTACTTGATTATTGCTAAGCAGAACAAAAAGGGGGTCAATAAATGGACCAACAGGATGGCATAAAAAAGGCTCCAAGTACAGCTTTCAAAGTGTACAGTGCGCTGGGCAATAGATCAAAATATGCTCTAGCGTATCTGGTTCAAGATGACAAAAGGTACATAATCTGAGGTTCCGAGAACAGTAGCTTGTTAAAAGTACAGGTCTGGAACATTTCCCCAAATGTAGCCACATACCATGGTAACATCAAGTCTAATACATTAAAAATAAGATACAGAAATGAATGGGGACCCACCTGACATTGGCTCGTAACCCACCTAGTGGGGCCCAACCCACAGTTTGAGAAACACTGCCCTAAAGCATTCTGTATAACTTCTTCCTGCAATTCCAGCTCCTTGGTCATCAAACCAGCATCAAGGGTGGCCACAGTCCTGTCTCTGTGGATGGCACCAGCATAGGCTTCTGACTGCATTGAGCCACCTCTGTGTCTTGGAAAGCACAAAAAGCACCTTTTTTTGGAAAATGTGGCTCATGGGTTGATCTTCATTCTGACATTTGCAAATACAGTATAAACTGGAACGTAAACCACTGGTTCTTAAACTTCCCCGCCCCGTGGAGCTCAGCAACCTGGGCATGTTGGTGGTAACATGATGATGTCATCACATCACTGCCAAAACTTCCAGCTTGCTGAGCTTTTACATTTTCTAGTGCAAAAAGTCTGCTATCAAAGCAGTGTCTGTCTCTTCTCAACATGTTCTCATTGACAAGTGTGTTTTTGTCAGCAAGAGCACAACACAACAAGGCCTGGAGAAGACTGAAGACCGCCATGTATGTTTTTTTTTTTTTAAAAAGCAAAAGTTCAACGACCCAGAAATTTTGGCAAGGCAGTGGGTAGCATCATGTGGCCCCCCAAAAAACAGTTTGCAATCACAGTTGGAAAAATGCTGGCCTAAACCACTTCTACTCTATAATTCAATTTAGTTGGAAACAATCATGTTGGTTGGTTGGCAACCTTCAGTCTCGAAAGACTATGGTATAAGCCTACAGCACCTGGTATTCTCAGGCGGTCTCCCATCCAAGTACTAACCAGGCCTGACCCTGCTTAGCTTCTGAGATCAGATGAGAGCCAACATGTTAGAGTCTGTTTCCTTGATTGATTGTTGTTAGCATGAAAACATTTTTTAGATTCCTTGCTGGAAAGTAAACATCTCATGGCAGTGTTAAGCAATGAATGTGCTCTGGGCCATCAGATGCTTGATTTAATAAGATGCTCGATTTAGGGCGCAATCCTAACCCCTTATGTCAGTGCTTTCCAGCAATGACATAAGGGCAATGCAGCTCTGAGGTAAGGGGACAAACATTCCCTTATTTTGAGGAGGCCTCTGTGAGTGACACCCAACTGCAGGATGCAGCACATGTCCCATTGGCACCGCTATGCCAGTGCTGGAAAGCACTGGCATAAGAGCACTGGCATAAGGGGTTAGGATTGCGCCCTTAATTGTTTGGTCATTCACAGTGTCTGTCCTCAATTTCCTTTCGCAATGAGGAAAAAAATATCAGTTACAAAGCTTTCCACTGACCACGTCTTTCAGGAGTAAGTCTGATTGAACTCAAGATGGTTTCCACCTGATAAGGCATGCCCAGAATTGTGTAATGCAGTGGCCTTCAACCTTTTTTTGTGCCACAACCCAAATAAATAATGTATTAGATAGGAGACCCACTGTTGGTCTTCCCCCCCCCTCCTGGAGCCCTATTCGCCCATTCTCCGCCTTGCAATGCCCTCCCAACACTGTTCAACGTAACCAAATATTCTTAGAGAGCAAAAAAAATTACCATGAAGCCTGGCACTAGTGAAAGCTATTTTTGTACAATTGCTACGAACCCAAGCAAAACTGGGACACCATCTCCTGGTACCAAAAGGTGCACACCAGGTGCCTTAATCCAGTGGCCTTCAACCTATTCCATTCCTGTAAGTTCCTGCGTCCCCATAACTGAGACTTTGAGATCCCATTGGGGTCCTGACCCCAAGGTTGAAGAACGCTGGTGTTGTGAATCCTGACACTGTGGAGGGAGGCCTGTCCCTTTTTCAGATTCAATGCATCTCTTGAGATTTTAAAGAATGAGTTGGTTTGATCAGATTTCTTTTCACTCATTTTTATATACAGTTTTTCAAGAGAAGCATTGGACTTACTGTATGCAACAAAAAGTAAATGCAAAGCATGGTTTCTTGACTCCAAGGGGCATACAATCATGTGTGTCTGTGTGCTTCCTTTTTAAAGACACCTGCAAAGACACCTGCACTGGACAGGATGCTATGCTGGGGTGAATAGGGAAGGCTGTTTCCCCTCTGCTAAATGGAAGAGAACCAAAACTGTTCCTTAACCCAGGAAGAATGACATAAGAGGAAAAGGAAATCATGTCTAGGTTTGTCCTTGCAACATGCTACAGCTACAATTATTAACAACTGTTTAACTTTCAATTTTTGTCTCTAGTTAGACCAGAAGATGGGAGATTTTTCTCTGCTTTCCCCATTGAGGGGCTCCGAAGCAAGACAGGAATGGAAGTCTGAGAACCCCAGCTCTTTCAGAATTATCCATGCCGATCAACTTTCTTGCTCTGTGTGTTTCTGTGTGTGCACACACCTCGCAATGTAAATTGCTTTCAACCCTAATGGATTCTCAAGGGCAGTTCTCTGGAGCAAAACCTAGCTTGAGCAGTGAACCTTATTGCCCTTGCAATGAAATAGCTGGAATAATGGGGGTGTTGTTGGGGATATCATGTGATTCCTCACTGTGTTCCTCTAAATGGTAGTGGCTGTATTGGGGGGGCAGGCAGGGCCAGCTTAAGACCTCCCAATGGCAGAGGTGGCAGGTCAAAAGCTGTCTCTCCCCCCTTACCTGATGATGTGTCAGCCTCTGGTCTTTCACAAGGAGAAGGAAGAGGGGGGCAGAGTGGAAGTGTGGTGAAGGGAAGGGTGATGGGCCAGATCATCCTTTTTCTTATCCAATCTAAGGAGGAACAGAGAAGGAAAATGGACTGATGGGAGTGGGTGCCTGCTATAAATCTGCAGCCTGATGTACCCGTCTCAGTTGGCCTTCTTCATGGGCCGGTTCCGGTGGCAAATATTTTTGCTGAATCCTCTCTCTAAGCAAACTGATGCTCCGGCTGCTGCTATGAGCTGATAAGTGTCAACAGCTCCCAGCCCTTGATCGCCTCGCCAGTTCTTGACACTCCCCTTTATATCTGTTTTTGTTTCTATGATTTGCTCTCTCTTATTTTTCAATCTGCCCCTAAAGCCAAAGTGAGCCTGTTTGGATTAAAGTGCAACCAGGAAGTCTGGAAAGAGGTGTGATGGAATCAAATGAAAAGTGCAAAAAAGAGCGACTAAGATGATTACTGGGCTGGGGCACCTTCCTTATGAGGAAAGGCTACGGCATTTGGGCCTCTTCAGCCTAGAAAAGAGGCGCCTGAGGGGGGACATGATTGAGACATACAAAATGATGCAGGGGATGGACAGAGTGGATAGGGAGATGCTCTTTACACATAACACCAGAACCAGGGGACATCCACTCAAACTGAGTGTTGGGAGAGTTAGAACAGACAAGAGAAAATATTTCTTTACTCAGCGTGTGGTCGGTCTGTGGAACTCCTTGCCACAGGATGTGGTGATGGCATCTGGCCTGGATACCTTTAAAAGGGGATTGGACAAGTTTCTGGAGGAAAAATCCATTACGGGTTACAAGCCATGATGTGTATGTGCAACCTCCTGATTTTAGAAATGGGCTATGTCAGAATGCCAGATGCAAGGGAGGGCACCAGGATGAGGTCTCTTGTTATCTGGTGTGCTCCCTGGGGCATTTGGTGGGCTGCTGTGAGATGCAGGAAGCTGGACTAGATGGGCCTATGGCCTGATCCAGTGGGGCTGTTCTTATGTTCTTAAACTACAATTCCCAGGAGGCCTTGCAGGTCTCTTGTTATCTGGTGTGCTCCCTGGGGCATTTGGTGGGCCGCTGTGAGATCCAGGAAGCTGGACTAGATGGGCCTATGGCCTGATCCAGTGGGGCTGTTCTTATGTTCTTAACTACAATTCCCAGAATGCCTTGCAGGTCTTCTTGTTGTCTGGTGTGCTCCCTGGGGCATTTGGTGGGCAGCTGTGAGATGCAGGAAGCTGGACTAGATGGGCCTATGGCCTGATCCAGTGGGGCTGTTCTTATGTAAGTGTGACGTGAAAAGTTGGGGACACCAAGCAATTAAAGGCATTCCTGTGACACATTCCAAGCTTGAGATGCCAGCTAAATGGAAAAGTTGGTTCCCCTCCACATGTCTTGGGTGGATCTCCCTGTTGCCTTGAATCAACATCTCTGAAAGAAAGCAGATGGGTTATAAAATGTGAGAGCAAACTGGATCAGGATTCCCTCCTCTGCTCAGCGGTAGGAACTGAAGGGCCATATACTTCCAAATTGGGAGTGGAATCAAATTAATTATGGAATCACCGTTAACAGACAGCTGCCTTTGACAAAGCTTTATTTTTCACATTTTTATGCCTCCCTTCCTCCAAGGAGCTCAGGGTGGTGCGCACAGTTCCTTCCCCTCCTTTTGTCCTCACAACAACCCTGCAAGGTAGGAAAGGCTGAGAATGACTAGCCCAAAGACATCCTGGGAAGCTTCATGGCTGAGTGGAGATTGGAACCTGGGTCTTCTAGGTCTAAGTCCAACTCCACTACACCATCCTGGCTCTCAGTGTGCTTGGGGGAGCCTCTGCCCTGAGGAGCTTACAGTCTGAAAAAAAAATGATATACAGGGGAGATAACAGGAAGAGGGGGCAGGTGAGAATTGACTGGAGCAGTCACCTGGGCCAGCAGATTGCTCTGCACACTCCAGTCGACTGCTCTGCTGGTGGGGGGTGGGCAGCAGTGCACTGGTGTGGGGTGGGGGAAAGATGTGGATGTGCAGCTGCCTGGCCTTCAGCGAGGCATTATTTGGTTAAAGGAGGGTGCAGAGCAAAGCCCTGATTGTTGGACAGCTTGCTCGAGTACAGCTATGCTCTCTGGTTGCAGCAAATGCTGCTTGCAAAGCAATACCTGGAAAAGGCGAGACTTGCAAAAGAAGGGTCAAAAACGCTGCTCTAAACCAATGCACTAATTTTCTTTCAAGACTTGGGCACACCTGACAGTTCTAAAAAATCAGAGGGGCCCAGACTCCTTTGCAGCTGCTACTTTAAAAGTACATAGTGGCTTAACGAGCCCAGCAAACTAGACCACAATGATAATTTTGGAAGTGTGCATGGATTTCCCCTCCCAGTACACAGTTCCGAATGCCCCCTGACAACCTCTGCCACCCATGATGCAGTTAGCTTGAGCTCAGGGCTTTTCAGGGCAAAGTCTGCAAGCCACAAACCACTCCATCCAAACCGAGGCCCGTGGACATCTTAGGAAGTCGGTGGTTTGTGGAAAGGCCACCAAAACCAAAGCTGTGTCATTCCAGAAACCTCACAGGGGAATGAATGACACCCAGAGAGAAGCTCCTCTCAAGATCGGAGCGAGTCTCCAACCAAAAGATCGCATGCCGTCTGCCAGTACTGGGCATACGATATGACTGCTCTTTAGCCAAAGAGGAAATGGAGGTTCAAACATTGGTGTCCTTATACAGGCTTGGCTCATCCATGACGCCAGCTGAGGAGTTAGTCGAGGATTAGCAGGGAAGGCATGGAACTCTGGAACACCTCCTGAAGTAGGAATGGTGGCATCATCAGCAGGTGCTGCCTCTGAAACTTTTTTTTTGACAACCTCAGCTGAAAAGAAGCATCCGGTTCAATGCAAAGCAAATTGAGAAATTTGCCTAGGGGCATATGAGAATGTCCAGATTAGAGGTTTCCAAATCTTTTAGCACTGGAATCCACTTCTTAAAATGGCACTCTTATCAGGACCCACCTAGCTTTACAAGAGAAAAAAAATGTTTCACTTTATGAGTCGCTCAAGCCTCTGTTTTTATTCTTTTTACTATGGTGGGGGAAGGCCACCTTTTAGAGCATTTGCTGAGCTCCACCTTCGTTGGATCAGGACCTTATGTTCCTCTTCACCTGGCCTTTGATAAGATCCAGGGCATGTTTGCCTACCTGTAAGTAAATGTGCACTTGTGGCTCCGTTTCTTTTTCCATAGGACTCAATACATTTTCCTTATCTACTTGGAGAGGGGAGACTTCTCAAGAGTTTTTTGGGGTCTACGTTCATCAGATTGGGATTATTATGGCAGTGTTGCAGTCTCCTTGGCTTGCCCTTTGAAGTGGACTGAGGCGTAGTCCCTGCTTGCGAGTAAATGTTGGCTTGCTGCTCGGTTTTGGTTCCTATAGGGTTTAATTCATTTTTCTGGACAGCTATCAGCTTGTCAGTTTTGTGACCCACCCAAAATTGGGTCCTGATCCACTGGTGGGTCCTAACTCCACAATTTGAGGACCACCGGTCTAGACTAGACTGTTGTCTCTTGCCAGGGCTGCTTGAGAGACAGTGTTGTGCACCACAACAAATATTAGCCTCTAACGTGTCCCAAGTTGCTTTGTCATTGCTATGCTCAAACATAAGGCCTGCAGGTTGAATGCAGCCCAAGAAGCAATTTCTTGAGCCTCTCTTATAATTGGGCTCTCTCATAGTTTGAAATTATGAACAAAATTTGCACATTTTTCTCTTCTGTCACTTGCAGCTAATGAGTTTCCATGAGAGCACAACGTGCTTCTTTCTGGCCATCATCTACTTAATGATGTCACTTCTGGCCCCCAGCAGACACCATGAATGCTGTTTGGTACACTATATGATACAGGTTTGACATCCTGGCTCTAGAGCAGAGTTTTGCAAACTGTGGGTCGGGAACCACTAGGTGGGTAGCGAGCCAATTCCTGGTGGTCCCCATTCATTTCAATATTTTATTTTTAATATATTAGACTTGATTCTACCATTGTATATGGCTGCATTTGGGGAAATGTTACAGATTTGTACTTTTAACAGGCTACTATGAAAATGCTTTAAACAATGATAGTAAATGGGACTGACTCTCCTGGATATGTCTGGGTAGGATTGCAGTCTAAGATTGTTAAAAATGTTCCTGCTTGATAATGTCATTTCTGGTCATGACATCACGTCCGGTGGGCCCCAACAGATTTTCATTCTAAAAAGTGGGTCCTGGTGCTAAAAGTTTAGAACCACTGCTCTAGAGTCTAAGCGATTTACTAGGGGCACTTGAATCTCCTCCACCTACATCTGACTAATCTTTCCCATCAATTAATATCTCTCCCCATAGCATAAGCGGAAGCACGTTTGCTCAGATTTTAAGTCCGCTTGCACTCAGTGGCACTTATTCGCAGCCAGGGCTGCTGCAGACCTGGGGTTAAGCCTTACTGAACACAGTGGGACTTATTTCTGAGTAAACCTGTACTAGAGATGTGGTGAGGATTGTAGCCTCAGTGCAGGTAACACAGCACTGTGACTTTGTTACTGAACTACGAGTATATACTGTAGCAGTGGCTCTCAAAATGTTTTAGCATCAAGACCCAGTTTTTAGAATTACAGTCTGTCAGAACCCACCGGAAGTGATGTAATTAACCTGGACGTGATGTCATATCCAGAAGTGATATCATCAAGCAGGAAATTAACACCTCCATATGACAAAATCTAATTAATTAATTAAGTAAACTAAAAGTTTACAACTATAAGTGTAAAAATTAATTTAAAATAAAGACAAATTCCCCTAAGCCTCCCAAGCAGTTGCTGAACTGTAAAAAAAATAATAAAATAAATAAATAAAATTCCCCAAACATCCCAAAGGCTGCAGTCCTATCCACACTGACCTAGGAGTAAGCCCCATTGACTATCATTATAAAAAGCATATACATAGCAGCCTGTTAAACATATAGATCAGTGGGTCCCGGTGCTAAAAGTTTGAGGATCACTGGATAATGTATAGATCTGTTAACATTTCCTCAGATGCAGTCACATGTCATGGTAGCACCAAGTCTAATATATTCAAAATAAAAGACACATTGAAATGAATGGAGAACCCCATGAAACTGGCTCGTGACCCATCTAGTGGGTCCTGACTCACAGTTTGAGAAACATTGAGCTAGGGTCACCAGCTACAATGGAGGAGCAAGTGCCTATTCCTTTAACCATTGATTGAGACTCCCCCTCCTTCCCCTGGATTCCCATGCATGCCCCACTCAAGTTCCACGCAGTTTGGGGGAGGAAAGAAATGTTTGTCAATTGTACAAGAGGGATGATGTCAAGACTGACTGACTGCACCCTCCTTCAACCAAATAATGCCTCTTTGAAGGCCAGGCAGCTGCACATCCACATCTTTCCCCCACCCCACACCAGTGTACTGTTGCCCACCCCCACCAGCAGGATCCCAATCCTATGCAATCCCAATCCTATGCATGTCTACTCAGAAGTAAGTTCCATTGCAGTCAATGGGGCTTACTCCCAGGAAACTGTGGATAGGATTGGGCTGTAAGTCCCATTTACCATCACTGTTAAAAGTATATACCGTACACAGTAGCCTGTTAAAAGTACAGATCTGCAACATTTCCCCAAATGCAGTCACATACAATTGTAGAATCAAGTCTAAAATATTCTTCATCTTTAACGTTTGTCTTTAGCATTGATCAAGTCTAATATATTAAAAATAAAATATTGAAATGAACAGGAACCCACCTAGTCCCAAAATATTTCTCAAAATAAAATATTGAAATGAACAGGGACCCACCTAGGGACCCACCTACCCACAATTTGATAAACACTGCACTATACACTTCTATACACTGGTTAAAGGTATAGGTACTCTGTCCCCCTTGGTATGTGATCACCCTAGCATAAGGAAAATGAATAGAAGTGCAAGTAAAGGGGCAGGTGTCTCTGCCCCGAGGAGTCTACAGTCTACAGATTGCAATCTACAGAAGGAGGGAGGAAGGAGGCTGTCAGCCTTGACATCATCCCTCTTGTGCAATGGGCAAGCATTTCTTTCCTCCCCCAAACTGAGTGCAGCTTGGGTGGGGCATGCATGGGAGTCCAGGGGGAGGAGGGGGGTGTCAATCAAAGCCATCATGTGACACCAGAGAGGACCAAAACCCTGGCTCCTTCCAGCGGTAGGATACCAAAGTTCACCCCCTGGAAAACCCACACAGACTGGATCCCCCTCCCCTCTTTCCACCCCTCTGTGAATCGCCCTTGAGAGGGAGACGCTCTGTGGGACCCTCTAAGCGGGGGCTGGGGGATGAACTGGGTTTTGGGTGAAGGGACTCTTTTTTCTGCTCACTGGAGACCCTCCTGCTGGAGGGGAGGTGGGGGCGGAGTGATCCCGCGGAGGCGGTGATGGGGCTTGGGAGATGAGACAGAAAAGGGACCCAGGCTGCTGGAGCAGAAAGGGAGGAGGGGGAGCCCTGCGCATGCGCAGTCTTGCCTTCTCTTCTGCTAGCCACCCCCTCCCTCTCTCTCCCTGTGTGTGTCTGTGGGGCTCACTAGTGGCACCTTCTCTTGCTGCCTGACCCACAGCACCCCCCCCAAGCAGCCCCTCTTGGCTCCCCTTTCTCTCTTTGGGGGCCCCTCTAAGAGGGGCTGCTCCCCTCTACCCAACCATGGCTCAGATACTCCCCATAAGATTTCAGGAGCACTTTCAGGTGAGCAGCTGATTTTGGGGGGTGGGCTGGGGGGGTGGGTAGCCAGGGTGACCCCCTCCAAGCCTCTCACCCCCTTCTCCTTCAATATTGGGTGGGTGGGCTTGGGGGGATTTGGTAGTGGGGAGGAGGGGCTTGGCCTAGTGTGAGCAGTGGGGTGGGGGCCTCTCCCCCTTCTTAGGGGGTGGGCTGGGAGGAGGAGTTAAGCCCCCTTGGAAAAAAGAGTAAATATTCTGTTGGGGGGGGAGAAGGATGCTAGATGGGGGAGAAGCCTATAAAATATATATTTTATATAATATTTTATATAAAAATATGGGGTAGGTTTCCCTTATTTCATGAAGATGCTTCTGTGGTTTTTTTGCAGATAGTCTTTAATTCAGGAAGGTGCAGAACTTGTGTATGTGTGAGAGCTTTAATTAAAATGGGGGGTCTACTTTCCCCTATATATATGGGGTGGGTTCCCCCTTATTTCACAGTGATGCTGCTGTACCTCTAGTGTGGTTTTTGTAAATAGCCCTTAATTCAGGAAGGACTGTGCAGGACTTTCCCTGATTTTTGTGTATGTGTGAGAGCTTTAATTAAAATGGGGGGGGGGGCTGTCTACTTTCCCCTATATATATGGGGTGGGTTCCCCCTTATTTCACAGTGATGCTGCTGTACCTCTAGTGTGGTTTTTGTAAATAGCCCTTAATTCAGGAAGGACTGTGCAGGACTTTCCCTGATTTTTGTGTATGTGTGAGAGCTTTAATTAAAATGGGGGCTGTCTACTTTCCCCTATATATATATGGGGTGGGTTCCCCCTTATTTCACAGTGATGCCTCAGTACCTTTTGCGTGGTCTTTGTAAATAGCCTTTAATTCAGGAAAGACTGTGCAGAACGTGCCCTGATTTTGTGAGTTTTAATTTAAAACTAGGATGTTGTTTAGTTTCCACCTTCCTCCTCTTGTTTTCAGTCTGCATTTGAAATGGACCTTTGTAAAAGGCACTCTCTTTTTATTTTTTGGACAACTCTCCTTCCCTTTGTTTGAAGAAGCCTGGTGCACCTGATTCAGAAACTGGACCCTGAAGTGAGGCTCCCTAGTCCAGATTGCAGCCCTTGCTGCTATATTTGCAAAGTCACTGGCCGCCTGGATGACTGACTCTCCTCCTCCTTTTTGTGTGTGTGTGTGGTGGTGGTGGGGAGTGGAGTGGCAGGCTCTTAAACTGCTTTTGCCTGCAGTAGCACCATAGGAGGATATGTCTTCAGATCATAAATGGGATGAGGGAAATAGCTCCCAGCCTCGTCTCTGCGATGCTCTCTGTCCTCTTAGATTTGAGGACGTGGGTCTTTTTTTGTTTGGGGAGGCTCTCTAGCTTGCAAATAGAGCTGCAGATTTGGGGATGGGTAACCAAATTCATGCTTGCCCTTGAAAATTGCAGATCTCTGGTCTCTTCTCTTCCTCCCCCCCCCTTCTGCCTTTCCTGCAAATTCCTTAGTAGTGCTGAAGACAATGTAGGAGGATGAATTGCATTTGATAGAGAGAGAGAGAGAGAGAGAGAGAGAGAGAGAGAGAGACTTGCCTATGTTTTGAATAATGAGGAAAGATAATCATATAGACTCCCATCTAACCTAAGAATTGGGGTTGGGGCCGTGAAGGCTGCTGCTGATTGGATAGCAAAGTATTTGCTTAAGAAAATGCAGTTTATGACTGGAATTAAAGGAATTCATGAAATGAATGGGAGAGCAGGAAGTGGACTTGGCAAGAGCGCTCCCCTTTGCACCTCCCCTCTGAGGTCCTTAGCATCCATTTCAAAATGGGATCACACTGTGCCTTTTGTTGTTCTTGGAGGAGGACTGCAGGTTGACTTCTACAGACCCCTTCCTCCAGTCTCCATCCTGGATTCCTCTGAGAAAGCTGCACTTGTGCTGGAAGCGAAGTCTTGCTAGAAGCAGAGAGGGTTCTGACAGGGTCGGTTTCCTTGCTCTTGCAACACTTTGTGGTGTAGCATTTTGTGGTACAAATGTGTAGCTTGAACAAGTTCTGGCCAGGCAACTACTGGTTTCCTCCTCTCCCCAACACTTGCATTCCAGCCAGAATAAGGCACAGACCGTGATTCAGTAGGAATTCTGTATTAGTCACAAGCAATCACTGCTGTTTTGTTTGTTTTGATTGCTTAACTTTTGGGCAGAATCCATCTGCAGAGGTTTTTTTTTTTTTAAATTTAACAAATGCTTTGGACTAATTTTATTACTGTATGCTGCGCTTATCCTCTTTCTAGTTTCCCTTTTCAGACTCTACCTGTGTGGCTTGTTTTTCTGAAGTTTCCTTTCCTTTCGGCTCCCTGTTCCTATATATCTTCCTATATATCTTCCTGGTGGATCCAGTGTTTGTGTTAGGAAGGGGGGCATAAGCACTACCAAATCCAGAGCCCAAGTCTACCGGCTGGGTAGACCTGGGCTCCCCCTGACCTTGGAGCCCTGGTCTACCCAGCCAATCTCACTTGTGTCCGCCCAGTGGGCGTTCCCCAGTGCCTGATTTTGCTCCCCAGCCTGGTGGGCACCCTTTCCTGCTGGGAGGCAATTTGGGGGGGGGCTGCAGCCATGGCCCCCCTGTCAACCCCAGCCAAACTGGCAACTGTCCCTCAAAGAAACTTGACTACAGTCTGTTCAGTTTCTTGAGCCTTTTTGGTCCAAACCAATTGTCTAATTGGTAACTTGGGGCCCGATCCTATCCAATTTTCCAATGCCAGTACAGCCATACCAATGGGGTGTGTGCTGCACCCTGTGGTGGTCACAAAGACTTCCTCAAGGAATGGGAACATTTCTTCCCTTACTTTGGGGTTGCATTGCAGCTGCACCAGTGCTGGAAAATTGGATAGGATTGGGCCCTTAATTGCCCTTAAGTGTCATGCAGTATAAACCACAGAAATGAAATTGTTCTGCCTAGAAAGATTGAAAGGTAAACTGTTGTGCTTGTATCATGAGACCTAACATTCAATGGGAGAAGCACATATGTGTTTTAGAAAGGCAGAAAGTGAAGCCTGTGTACAGAACCAGTAACTGATTTTTGCATAATTAACTAGCCTGAGTTGAGGGAGAGGGTTGTGTTTCTTACTGGGGAGATGGACTGGTAACTGGTATCTATGTGTCAAAGAAGCACCTTTAGTGAATCTTTCTTGGTGTGGGGGGAGCAGATTTGAATTTAGCTTTTGAACTAGAATACTAAAGTCCAGTGGCTATTTTAGCCACAGTTTCCCCAAGGAATCCCTGGGAAGAGCCTGTTAAGCTAAACTTGGTTGTTTTTTTGTTTAGCTTGAAACAATACAACCAACTTAGTACTTCAGTGCCATGTATTACGGTAGCTGTTTCCTCTAAAGAGCCTTTAAATGACCTGACTTTTCAGGTATGTGATCATTACCTTTTTACTATTGACACTTAAGATCCAATCGTACATTAATTGTTGTGCGACTTTCTTCCCCATGTTGGTGCAGGAGCCAGAGTTCGATAGCGGAGGAGGAAATTGAACGTATAAAAGCAGAGTTTAATACAATGCTGTGGGCATCTGGAGACTGTGCTCCACCCCTTCCAGAGCCCCGTTGGATCAGGCCCAGGGCCCATCTAGTCCAGCTTCCTGCACTATAAAAATGTATAAAGGCAGAGTTTAATACAATGCAGTGGCCCACCAAATGCCCCAGAGAGCACACCAGATAGCAAGAAGACCTGCAAGGCCTCCTGGGAATTGTAGTTTAAGAACATAAGAACAGCCCCACTGGATCAGGCCATAGGCCCATCTATTCCAGCTTCCTGTATCTCGCAGCGGCCCACCAAATGCCCCAGGGAGCACACCAGATAGCAAGAAGACCTGCAAGGCTTCCTGGGAATTGTAGTTAAGAACATAAGAACAGCCCCACTGGATCAGGCCATAGGCCCATCTATTCCAGCTTCCTGGATCTCACAGTGGCCCACCAGATGCGTCAAGGAGCATGCAAGGCAGCAAGATCCCTGTTGCCACTCACTTGCATTTGGCATTCAGAGATGCCCTACTTCTAAAACCAGGAAGTTGTGTGCAGCCATCACAACTTGTAACCTGTGATGGACTTCTCCTCGAGAAGCTTGTCTGAGCCCCTTTGAAAGTCATCTTGGCCAGATGCCATCACCCCGTCCTGTGGCAAGGAGTTCCACAGGTTAATTACAATTTAATAGATGTCACCTGATTCTTGTGTTGTGCAAGAGGGAAAAGAACCCCTCTATTCACTCCTTGCATAATTTTATACATCTCCATCATATCCCTGATCAGGTGTCTTTTTCTAGACTGAAGCAGCCCAAATGCCGTAACTTTTTCTCATAATGGAAACCTCCTATCCAGGTCTTCCTAAAAGGAGGGAAGCCAGAGCAATGAGAAGTAGGCTTCAGAATATGGTATGTTTGTCCTGTGTTGTGTGGGCAAGGCACCTGTACTGCTCTAAATGACTGAATTGATAACAAGTTGCAGGTGGTGTGATAGATGTGGCACAAATGAAAACAAGCTCCCAGAGAGCAAATGGGATTTGTGTGTAATTCCTGTGCTGATTTGGGAAAGCTGGAGGAACTAGGGTTGAAGATCAAGCTTGAAATAGGAAAGAAAATATCCTGGTTTAAAAAATGGTGGGTACCTGCTGATATCACAGGCCTACAAAATTGAGGGTCAGAAAAGTTTTTCCCAAACTCTATTGTGGTTTGATATGAATTTGGGGTGCCGATTCCAAAAGTGGCATCCGTTTTGCCCTATCACGTTTAGTTTTGGAGACACGGCATAGCCTCTTTAGTGAAAGGTTCAAGCAGCGAAGCTAGACGTGATAGGGCAAAACGGATGCCACTTTTGGAATCGGCACCCTAAATATACCCAGGGATTGGTGTAACGTTTAAGGAAGCAAAATGTGTGTTGGCCTGTATATTTAATAAGCTTCCTCAGGAGCCTGTCGTGAACAGCATCTAGTTGTATGCAAGTGTTGCAGAGAATTTCTGAGCCCTGAAGGTGGGTGGCAAGTTATAGGTGATGTGATCACTTAAGAACCTATCCTTGTGGGGTCTGAGGAATGTTAATGTGGAGCCTTGGCGCTAAGCCCTTCAACCATTTAAGTCTGCAGGGGCTTTGTAAACAAAAATGCATGAACCCACCTATGCATTCTTCTGGTCAAGTAGATGGCAGATCCTTACCTGAGGAGAATCCCACCTATGTCGGAATCATTCTGTTGGTTGTGCTGGAAATATGGGTGGAGAAGGTACTTTGGAACAGGATGCCTGTCAGTGTCTGCTCAGTTAAGTTTTTTGAAAGGGAATATTTTATTTTATTTGTAACCCGCCTTTCTCCCCAAAGGGCCCCAAGAAAATATCCCAAGAAAAACGCAACTAAATTGTCTTGATTCAGTTATGTCCTGCTGAGATACTGGTTCTGCAGGGGTGTTGAATACAGTGCTGAGGCAAGGAAAATGTATCCAGCCCTGTGGAAAGTGAAACTGAGCTGCATGTGTGCATTTACTCATGAGTAGGTGAATGTGCCTCAGCTTCTGTTGAAGAACAGGGAAAGGGGATTGCAAAAACACCAGAATGGTCCTGATCTGATGAACCTGGAGCTCAACAAATGTTCCAGAAGTTGGTTCTCTCCCCCCTCCCCCCTATAATAATAAAGTAAGATGCTTGAGTGCTGGTAAGGTGAAACCTTTTCTTTTTAAAGTCTTGTAAAGCTAGCCATTTCAATAGAGTGGTGTTCTTAAAAAGTGGGTCCTGGTGCTAAAAGATTTGGGAATCGTTGAACTAGTTTAATCAGGATGGGTTTGGGGGGGATGCTTCTGTAAGTGAAGGAAAGGCTATAAAGAGACCTGCCCATCTTGGTGGGTGGGTGGGTCTTGCCAGGCTTCAACTTTCTGTCTCTGAAAATAGGCTTTAGAGCTTTTCGGTTCATGACTTTCCCAAGGGTGAGAAGCCTCTTTCTATTTTTATACGTGCTGGTGAAGTAAGAGATCAATCTTCGCCACTCTTCATGTCGGCAGATGTGGAAAATGTCCCCCAAGGACTGATTTTACTCTCTGAGTGGGCAACATATCCCCCAGCCTGTCTGCATTTGGTTCTCTGTCATCCTAATTGTGGCAGACCTAAAGCCAGAGGTTCTTGAATTTGTGGGTGGGGACAACAGTGCTGTAGGTGTTGAACCACTTATGCCAAAAGCGGCTGTCTCTTTATCATGGTGCTCAAGATGCAAGCACCCTGCAGAGTGAGCTAGTGGCTTGAGTTCTGCTCTGTCTTGGCTAGATATGGTAATGCAAGATGAAATACTGGTCTCCTAAGTATGTTTCACATTTTTCTACCACCCTTCTTCCAAGGAACGTGGGGTGGTGTACACAGTTCTTACTTTTAGTCCTCACAACAACCCTGTGAGGTAGGTGAGGCTTAGAGAGAGTGACTGGCCCCAGGTCGTCTAGGAAGCTTCATGGCTGAGCAGGGATTTGAACCTGGATCTTCGACTCCCATAGCACTACACCACCCTGGCTCTCAGTAAGCCTAGAACACTCTTCCCATGGCTATTTATACGCTTACAAAGCAGTTCCCTCCCTGAACTCCTGAGAACAGTGCATTAATTGGAACAAAACTGCCCTATTGCTGTGAGAATGGAATGTTACCATCCCTGAATGGCGCAGTCATACCCACAAGCCGTCGCCCATGGGTTGCTTGCTTGCTCTGTGTTCCCAGAGCACAGATTGTGGGGTGCGTGGTTCTTAACATTCTCTCCGTCATCCCACCAACAGCCACTCGTTCTGGATGGAGCTCAGTGACGACATGCAGTGTTAAAAATCTTCTGCTAACGGGGCACAAGGAATGCAGGCCTTGGAAGTCTAGCATCCTCCTGAGTTATTTATGTATCTCTTGGATAAACAGACCTAGTATTTCTTTCCTTGCAGGCTTGGAAGCATTTCTAATGCATTAACATAGCATTTCCTGAATGCTATAACTTGCCTGCTTTCTAGCCATCAGTTCCTGCAACTTGGGGGTCTCCAGACTTTTCAGCATGAGGGCCACATAGTATATCTGAGCCCTGTATATCATAGTATATATATTCCAGCTGAGGGCTGGAAAGTTAATACATTTAAATAATAAATACATTAGGGATGGAAGATGAGACGGGAATGAATTGTGAAAAGGAAAAATTAATTTTGGAATCATTTTTGAAAGGAAGAATATGGTAGAGAATTGATAATTTGGGGGGAAAATTTGATGGGGAGATTATTTGGAGGGACTGGGGAGAGAATTAATGTGTTGGAGGGATAAAGAGTTGGGGAACAATTGAGTCTGTTGGGAGAAATCTAAGAAAGTAACTTACGTATAAAGAGAGAACCTGCTCTCAGTATGTATTGGATAGATGGGACTGATTGGTCAGCAGACTGATTAGGGTATTGAATGCATCTGAAACTCCTTCTCTCAGGTTTCCAAAGGGTGTGTTACAATCGTAGGAGTTGACAGTCTGTGTGTGTGTGTGTGTGTGTGTGTGTGAGAGAGAGAGAGAGAGAGAGAGAGAGAGAGAGAGATTTTCTCTCTCTATCTGCTCTTTCCTCCTGCCTTTACACATTGCCTTGATAATCTGGCCTTCCGAAATGATAAAATTTGTTCATAACGTTCTCTCTTTGCTGGTATAGAAAGGTGCTTCTGTTTCCCATTGCTCTGCAGAAAATGACAGGTGGCTGTTAATGGCTGTTAATCCTGTGCAGCTGGAATAATAAATATTGGGGAAAGATTAGCATACTTTGGAAATAATAATCCTGCAGAATATCCATGGGATGTAAAGATATTAAAAGGCCTTGCATTTTGAGAGCGGTGCATTTTGCAGTGAAATCTAGAATGCAGTAACCACAGTGTTGCTCCGATCAGACTGTTTTGCTGTGCCCTGATCATTTCTCACCCAGATCAGTCTTCTCTAGCTTCCCGTTTTGTCTCCCCCTTGCCTCTGTTCAGCAGGACTGGACTGAACACACGATCATAAGTGTAACGATGACCTGAATGAATAAATATGGGAGCCACAAGCTCAGGCGTGGACATATGGCAAAGACACTTAAAAGAGATTATGGAACAGAGTCAAAGAATGGAAAGTGCAGACCACAAGTGGTCCACAAGTCCATAACATCCCAGGCCAGCTGTACTTGCTGGTACAGTGGTACCATTAGATTGACCTGTCCTTGGTCAGTTGAAAGGGGTGAACACCTTAACCTTTAGGTCAGAGTTTTGGAGTCTAATGATGAACCTGATGCCGAACAGCTTGGTTAACATGCCTCCTGGATTTTTTTTTAACCAATTTCTGACCTGCCCACAGATGTACACATTTGATCCCTGTTGCGTACATGCAACATTGGGCAGAAATGGCTTGAACACTAGAGTTGTCTCATTTGAAACTTCGTTGTTCAGCAGTTGTCCCAGGCCTTCCAAAATAACAGTACAGGGTCCTGTAATGCATGACTCTATACTACTGGTGACTGGAGAACTTAAAATGTTGGGAGCACACTAGCAGCCTGGTCCTCCGTATGTCACGCAGAAGCAAGTTCTATTGAGTTCAGTGGGGCCTACCACCAGATAAGTGTGTGGGGTTGCAGCCTGAAACGGTCTATGGCTGCTGCAGGATGGAGATGCTGTTTTGAACTGTTGTGTGTGTATATATTTGTTGTAGAACCATGTTCAAGTGGGGAGCGTCATATCCAACAAGGTTGAACGACTCTGCTCACCTGACTAATAGATTTTAAAGAACGGGGATGAACAGAAGAAGGTACTTCTCTAGATCAGTCAAGGAAACATGAGTAATGTTCAGATCCTAACTAGCTATGTTTTTTTCCCTTGTAGCTCCAAAATCTTGGGATTAATCCAGCGAACATTGGGTTCAGTACCTTAACGATGGAATCCGACAAGTTCATATGCATCCGAGAGAAGGTTGGTGAGCAAGCCCAGGTTGTGATCATTGACATGAGCGATCCGACGACGCCCATCAGACGCCCCATCTCTGCAGAAAGTGCCATCATGAACCCAGCTTCGAAAGTAATTGCACTGAAAGGTAAGTTTCCTTGACTAAATGGGCGACACCTGGGAGGAATGGCATATTGCATTGCGATGGGACTATATCGATTTTGTTGTGGACATAACTGAAGTTCAGTGCTTACAACTGGCATGCTGGGAATAGGATAAAGTTGGAGGGAGTCAGGTTGGAAAGTCTGCTTAATGTAGGACTTGTCAAAGCCAGCTCGTAAGTAGCCTTGTGGGTGGCTTGGCTGGTGTCTGATAGCCTCTGCAAAATGACCTGTTTGAAGATACTAACAGGGTTGTTACTACTTCCCAGTATCACGAGACTCTGACATTTCTAGCCTGGTTCTACTTTTAAGAGGCACCCATTGCCCACATTCAAAGTGAAAATCTAAACATCAGCTCGATCCAAGCATAGGCTGCCCTCATTTTTATCCAGTCCAAGTAGCTGGTGAATTTTTAGCTCTTCTTGCAGTCTTGGCCAGGAATTGTAAAAATTGAAACATGAAGCTTTTTTTGGAACCTGTCTCCATGTCCTTGGGAGCAAAATAATTCTCGGGGCTGCTGCAACTTGAGCATCATATTAAATAAAGTAGTCCTAAGAAATGCAACAACTTTTTAGTGTGTTAACATGAATGGTTTTTACTGTCATTGATTCTATACTTTCCTTCCTGCATTCTTGTCTTAAACAGATGGTGAGTTAACTTTGTCCTGACACATTTCATGTTTAGTAGTATGGAATGGTCTAATCTCATAAAAAGTAGAGGGTTTTTGGAGTACCTGGGGTGGTTCTTTCCAAATAAAAAAAGCAACACGGTTCATAGTTGTAGAGCTAATTGGGATTGCTACAATTTTGGAGAACAAAACTCTCATCCTTTAATCTATTACCCACAACTTGGTGGTTGTGACTGTACAGGTGGGTGGCCATAACTGACCCCATCGTAGTACAGTTAACTTGTGGAACCAAGTTGCAATACTTTTATGAGAGACCTCTGCTAGCATGGTGTCTTGTGTGCTGGTCACTTTGATCTTCAGTGTGGTACTCTGTCCCTCGGGTGCTCATAAGGGTCTGGTCGTCTTTCCTCTCTCAGCTCCTGGGAATCTACCCTCAAAAGAGGCATGTGGGCTTCTGCTTGCCCAGGCTTGCTAAAACTATGCTGGTAGTAGCAGATGACTCAACAGTTTCTGCCTCTACAGCGCGGGGTGAAGGATTTACAATTCACTTTACACCCAATTGGAAGTCTATGCTTAAGCATTACATTGGATCCCTGTGAATCAAGCTATTGATCAGGGAAGCTAATACGTCCAGAGATAATTCCACATTTGGTCTTGCTCTACCAAATACACTATTGATATGCCATAAGTGTGTGAACATGGAATGGCAGCATTTGTTGTTGTTCCATTCCCCCCTCATGAGAATGCCAAAAAGCTACAAGAACTGCCTTTTCCAGTTTGCCTTGTCTTAAAACAAGGCAGTGTTCCTCGAATGTCACAAGTGGTTCAGTCGACACTGCGGGACTAGGTCTTCCACAAGCCTAGTGTCCAAGCAGAGAGACGGCTTGACCCACAGTGTTACTGTCCAGCATTTTAATGTCTCGAGGAATGTGCTCCAAAACGTTCCCTGCTGATTGATTGTGGTGGTGACAATTGAACCCTTCTCCATAAGTGTGACTTTCCTGAAGCTCGCATTCTTCATGTGAGCAGCGGCTGTGCGGGAACGGTCCCTGGGAAATGTAATGCTTCTCTTAAACTGTAAGAGTGTGATCTGCGTGCATACAAATTGCATTTCTGAGGTTGCATGTGGCATTCCCACAGTGATCCCAGCACTGTTGTCCTCTGTATCTATACGTACCTCGTGTCTTTGGTCCCGTCCTGTAGGAGCATTCCTAGTGGTAACTGTCCAACAGAAAGCAGTCCTCTTCTGGAGACATTTCCATCTGCACAGCATGGGAATGCACAAATGCAATTTCATGCTCTATTCTTGCACCAATGTGAAGCGTTCAAACCCCCTCCTTGGCTTGACAAACTGTTCAGGTACTGCTAAAAAAAGCAGGCCTGAAGAGAACAGATGTCTGCCTCCTTAATGGAATTCAACTGTGTAATTCATGTTGCTTTATACTAACCCTTTTTCTTCTCTTTTTTGAGGCTAGAATCTCTGTTGTGAGTAAGCTTCCTTATATGGGATGACAAATCATCTAATTTGCTGGAAGGAGCTCTACTTGAGAGCCTGTGGGGAGGGGGGTGAATGTTTTCTTATAGGTGACTTTCCCCCAAATTCCACAGAAGCATTTCAGTTCTAGGAACCTACTTGGAATCGTGGGTCTGCTTGCTGGGGCTGGTGGCATGTCACCACAATTTTTGTGTATGTGTGCATGCTCACTTAGGAATGGGCTGTAGGGGTTATGGTTAGGGGAGTCGTCTCCAGCTTGGATTTCCGTGGCACTGCCCCAATAGCAGGCAAAGGTTTGACAAAGGTTTGCATATGAGCTTCTTCCAAAGTTCCATGCAAGGTCTTGCTTTAGAGCAGCGATTTGCAGCCTTTTTCGTCTCGCAGCACACTGAGAAGGCTTTAAAATTGTCAAGGCACATCATCAGTTTTTTGACAATTGATAAGGCACACCTCACCGCTATCAAGGGCTCATATCCCCCAATGGTCCTACTAATAAGTGACCCTCCCTCAAATCCCACAGCACACCACTGTGCCATGGTACACTGGTTGAAAATCGCTGCTTTAGAGGAAGGACTATAAAATTGGTTTTTAAGTTAAACTGCTATTGCACAGAAATGGAATGCTAAAACACCCAAGCAGGAGTTCAGAATGGACCCTGAATACAGTTCCGAGCCATTTTCAGAGGCACAGAAAAGGCAGGTTGAGCTGAAAAAAATGAGATAAATGGCCTTAGTCCAGTGCTTCTCTGTATGAAGCGAGCGTCCCGTGATGAGGCAAGATGGTGCTTTTCCTCTCTGAAGAGAAGCTTGGCTTGAACTTTACAGCTTGTGCTCAGCTGTCCTGCTTGGCCACCCGGGATTATTTCAGTTCTTATGCAAGGGCATCTGCTACACTTATCATCGCAAATGAGTTGTGCTTCACCTTGCCTGCCTTCTTCCTGTCACTTCTCCCCCCAATAAAATGAAATGGAACACAACTTGGTTCTGGAAGAAAGAAGCAATAATGTTGGCCCTGGAGGGGAGTGGTGTGGTGTGTGGTTGGCCCTGACTTAGTGTGGTGGTTCCTAAACCGTGAGCCATGGCTCTCGGGGGAACTGCAGAAACCAACAGGGAAGCTGCACAATCCTTGCTAAAAACCTGCTGTCCTATACAATGCACAAGACTGTAGCCCTAATGGGAAGCCACAGTCAAGGGACCAGTCAAATGTCTGGGAACCAGTGGTTTCATAGATACAAACCGATCTTCGAACCCTCAATGTGAAATCCAAGCGGAACAGGACAAACTTGTGTGTGACATTGTTGCCTCCAGGTTCACTCTTTATAAAGGAGACTTGTGAGAGAGCCATGGGGTGCCACCCTATTGCCTGTCACACCCAGGATTTGGTGGGTGTAGAAGATTCTGGAACTTCTCACACCTTCAATGTTCCTATTAGCCAGAACACTCTTGTCAGTCCTTCTGCATTTAACAAAACTCATTCAAAATCTCTTATCGGTTGAGTTGGAGCTTGTCAACAACCCAGACTTCTGCACATGATTTAGCTCCAACATTGCAGTAAACCAGATCAAGGTTACTCTGGAGCAGAACTTGATTGTCTGCTGGGAAAGATCACTTCTTAATGTCTACTGCTGAAATCCCATTGGCTGCATACTAACTTTTTGCTGTTTTCAGTAAACCCTATGGAATCTAGCCCTGTTTTAATGAGGCAACGCTTTTTAAGTTGACTCACTGGTTGCATAATTTAAACAGGAGGCAGCGCTGGTTTTCTAAGGAGCTGGAAACCCATGTGTTGCTCAGCTAATAGCATGGCAGGTATAAGGTTCTAACCACTTAGTTCAATAGGACTTTTTCAGCTGACCTGGCTGAGTAGGGACAAAACAGGCCACCATCTCAAGAGCAAATAACTTCTGGTTGGAGCAGTGAGGGACCTGATGTCTCTTGAAATTGCCTGTTGGAAAATCTAGCTTTGAAAGGTAGCATTCATATAGCTTGGATTTTTGTTTTCCAAAATAGAATGTCAAAGAAATGCTTCTCTGCAGTGTATTCAGTGGAATATATAGTAGAAATCTAAACCAGAAACAGATCGGTGGTGAAAATGTAAACCACACTCGGTGTCCGAAGACATGTCTGGATTCTGGCTAGTGCCTGCTTTGATGTGGTAGAAATAACTGGTCTCTTCCACTCCATAGGCCTGTTCCATACAATGAAGCCATAGTGGGACCTCATGAAACACTGGTTGGAACTGACTGTTGGCACACTCCACTTAGTAGCATCATGTCAGCTACTGGAATGCGACCTTTGAAGTGTTCCAGATTCAACTTCTTCTTTATCTTTGCCAACTTTACCTTGCAGTGGTTCTCAAACTGTGAATCATGACTCCCCGGGAAGCCATGGATACCAACCAGGGGAGCCACAGAATCCACACAAAAACCCTGCTGCTCTATACAATGTATAGGAGTGTAGCTCTAATGGGGAGCCACAACCAATGACCCATAGGTCAAGGGAGCCATGAGTCAAAAAAGTTTGGGAACCACTACTTTTGAAGATCAAGAACTAAAGAGGAAGCTTTGCCAAAAGGTTGGAAGCCATGCTGTTATACTGCCTTTTGCCTTATTTTGAGCAGTCTGCTTGAGGTTTGGTGTTTAAATAGCGGGTGTGTTGTGCTGGCAATTGGATGGAGTCCATAAAAATGGTTGAGGATCAGATCATGTCTGAGATAAGAGAATCTCTGAGACCAATTGCTTATGTGCTTGGTTCTGGAGATGAGCACCCCCATATGAGGTGGGCAATGGGTTCAGTTTTGATTGCTGCTTTTTGTTTAAGCTTCTCGTGAGTAAGAAACAGCCTACAAGAAGAGGTTCTAGTCTAGCTTGTCTCTGATACTAAGCCAAGATTGTATGTTCTTTTTTGGCTGCCCCCAAGCAAGCATTTTAACAAGTCCTCAAAGTAGCATCTGAAGTGGTCCTCTCTCCTTTAGCATCCTCATGTTGGCTGTACCTGTGGTGTAGGCCTTTTGATATGAAATGGTGTTTGAGGGTTGCGGTTATCAACTTTCTGATTGTTCCTTATAACCGGGGTGAGAGAGGAGAATTGCCTTAATACTTTGGAGGGCCGATTGTCCTGTTTTGCATACCAGCAGGGAAAACGCTCCAGATCTTTAACATAGAGATGAAAAGCAAAATGAAGGCACACACAATGGCAGAGGAAGTGATCTTTTGGAAGTGGATCTCCGTGAACACGGTTGCCTTGGTGACAGAGACAGCCGTTTATCATTGGAGCATGGAGGGAGAATCCTTGCCCCAAAAGATGTTTGACCGGCATGCCAGCCTCGCGGGCTGCCAGATCATCAACTACAGAACAGATGAAAATCAGAAGTGGTTACTCCTAATAGGCATCTCTGCCCAGGTATGGAATATGTTGCTTGTAATGGAATATGTTGCTTGTAAAAAAAAAAATATATATATATATATATAAAAGCTTAGTTTACATAGGAAGTGATGAAAAGGCTGTATCCCATTTCCAGAGGGCTTGCAATCTAAAGAGACACAAGAGGGAAAACTGAATGGGGGTAGAAAGGGAAAATATGTTTTGTTTTGTACACGTACTTACCCATTTCGGCCCAGCTCACAGGTGTATACACTTGATCCCTGTTGTGTATATGCAACAGTGGGCAGAAATAGCTTTAAGCTTAGACTATTGTACTGGTCACTGTCTCTCTAATGGAAGAGGATTCCTGCCTCACATCTCCCTCTGATGCTGTCTGGTGGGACTGGTTTCAGGAAAAGACAATTTTTCCCACACTAGTTCCATTTGGCTCCCCCCACCCCCAAGAGCTCCTTATTGTAGTAGGTAGATTGAAGGCTTCTGCTGAGTTTGGGTTTAGGTGCACAGCTTGGTGGTAGGTGACAATTGGCTCCACTGTCTCAAAGCAGAAAGGACCCACCCCCCTAATCTATTTTTCCATGAACTTTAGGTGAGCAGTAATGGGGCTCTTTCACCCCACCTGTATGGATAGTAGTGACTTTTGCACCAAAGTGCTGAACCTGGCAAAACTATATTTTTTTGGATGTTCCCAGAAATGGCTCTAGTGTTGTCCTCTAGGAAATTTTTAAAGGGGAGGGGAGGAGCTTCGTTGGTGCCAGAAGCAGCAAACAATTAATGGATGTGACCCTTCTCGTTTCCTTAGCAAAATCGTGTGGTGGGTGCCATGCAGCTGTACTCGGTGGATAGAAAAGTGTCCCAGCCTATAGAGGGTCACGCAGCAGCTTTTGCAGAGTTCAAAATAGAAGGCAATGCCAAGCCCTCCACCCTCTTCTGTTTTGCTGTGCGAAGCCCCGCAGGAGGAAAGGTAAAGCTACTGGGTTTCTTGATAAAGTATGCTAACGGTTGCTCTCGTTTGGTGGCTGAAGATTGTAAACGAGTGAGAAAAGCAGTTGATCAACACCTTTCTGTGATGGTAAACTCTTGCACTAAACATAGCCGTATGTTGTAAGCTCCTGGGCTTTTGCTGGTTCTGAAATGCCTCTGCTAGTAGTCACTATATTTCCGACCAGAAGTCCAAAGTGCTGATGCTTGCCTAAAAGGCTTGATAGTTGGCAGCCTATTTCAGAACATAAGAACAGCCCCACTGGATCAGGCCATAGGCCCATCTAGTCCAGCTTCCTGTATCTCACAGCGGCCCACCAAATGCCCCAGGGAGCACACCAGACAACAAGAAGACCTGCAAGGCATTCTGGGAATTGTAGTTAAGAACATAAGAACAGCCCCACTGGATCAGGACATAGGCCCATCTAGTCCAGCTTCCTGTATCTCACAGCGGCCCACCAAATGTCCCAGGGAGCACACCAGACAACAAGAAGACCTGCAAGGCCTCCTGGGAATTGTAGTTTAAGAACATAAGAACAGCCCCACTGAATCAGGCCATAGGCCCATCTAATCCAGCTTCCTGTATCTCACAGCGGCCCACCAAATGCCCCAGGGAGCACACCAGATAACAAGAAGACCTGCAAGGCATTCTGGGAATTGTAGTTAAGAACATAAGAACAGCCCCACTGGATCAGGCCATAGGCCCATCTAGTCCAGCTTCCTGTATCTCACAGCGGCCCACCAAATGCCCCAGGGAGCACACCAGATAACAAGAGACCTCATCCTGGTGCCCTCCCTTGCATCTGGCATTCTGACATAGCACATTTCTAAAATCAGGAGGTTGCGCATACATATCATGGCTTGTAACCCGTAATGGATTTTTCCTCCAGAAACATGTCCAATCCCCTTTTAAAGGCGTCCAGGCCAGTCGCCATCACCACATCCTGTGGCAAAGAGTTCCACAGACCAACCATACGCTGAGTAAAGAAATATTTTCTTTTGTCTGTTCTAACTCCCCCAACACTCAATTTTAGTGGATGTCCCCTGGTTCTTGTGTTATGTGAGAGTTACTCATCTCTCTATCCACTTTATCCTTCCCATACACAATTTTGTATGTCTCAATCATGTCCCCCCTCAGACGTCTCTTTTCTAGGCTGAAGAGGCCCAAACGCCGTAGCCTTTCCTCATAGGGAAGGTGCCCCAGCCCAGTAATCATCTTAGTCGCTCTCTTTTGCACCTTTTCCATTTCCACTATGTCTTTTTTGAGATGCGGTGACCAGAACTGGACACAATACTCCAGGTGTGGCCTTACCATAAATTTGTACAACGGCATTATAATATTAGCCGTTTTGTTCTCAATACCCTTCCTAATGATCCCAAGCATAGAATTGGCCTTCTTCACTGCCGCCGCACATTGGGTCGACACTTTCATCGACCTGTCCACCACCACCCCAAGATCTCTCTCCTGACAGCTCAGAACCCATCAGGCTATATCTAAAATTTTGATTTAGATATAGGTCCTCTTACTGCTGTATGAACCAGTCCTGGCTCATGCTCTGTCATCTAAGACGCTCCTCTTCATGTCTTTTTCTGCTGCTCCCTGGCTTCTCCATCCTAAGTTGGCCTCTTCAATCATGACTGCCAGGCAAATGTCCTTTGTACCAGGACACAATCCTTTGAAATGCTCCAAATCACTGGTTCTCACACATTTAGCACCGGGACCCACTTTTTAGAATAAGAATCTGTCAGAACCCACCGGAAGTGATGTCATGACCAGAAGTGACATCATCAAGCAGGAAGATTTTTTTTTTTTCAATCCTAGGCTACAGTCCTACCCACGTTTATCCAGGAGTAAGTCCCACTTACTATCATTGTTAAAAGAATAAATATAGTAACCTGTTAAAAGTACAAGTCTGTAACTTCCCAACTGCAGTCACATGCCATGGTAGCATCAAGTCTATATTAAAAATAAAACATTGAAATGAATGGGGACCCACCTGAAATTGACTTGCAACCCACCTAGTGGGTCCCGGCCCACAGTTCGAGAAATACTTCTGGAGACAAATATCTGCCCAGGTCTTTGCATGATCTAGACCAGGGGTGTCAAACATAAGACCCATGGGCTGGATATGGCCTGCAGAAGCTCTTTATCTGGTTCTCATAATAATTGGGCCCATCTGGTACCACCATCAGCTGCTGAGCTGTGAAGTGATGGCTTGGCAAAAGGAGCGGTTCTGAGAGGGTGGCCCATATGATATTTGGGCTCTCCATATCTTGAAAATATGATCAAGGTTTGCATTTTTTCCTCTCATTTATAGCTAACGAGCTTCTAAGTGAGAGCTTACTCCTGGTAATCGCTTTGTCCATGTCACTTCCTGCTTAATGACATCTGGCCCTCAGCAAGCCCCATGAGTGCAATTCAGCCTACTGTATGAAATGAATTTGCTACCCCTGATTAGATGTATTTATCACCACCTTGGTAATCTTAGTGATGCTGCTGCATCTACTCTTACTGTTTTGTGCAAAGTGCGTTCTTCCCTTTGTAGAGCAGTGTTCTGAATTTCCTAAATGATTGTGATGATTCCTCTCTATTGTCACTATATTTGTGCACTTGTCTGAGGGATGCCTGTTGTGATCAGCTGAAAAGCGAAGCGGCTTAAGCCACTTAAATTCTATGGTATGTTTTCTCAGCTCCATATTATTGAAGTGGGTCAGCCGGCTAATGGAAACCAACCCTTTGTCAAGAAAGCAGTCGATGTGTTCTTTCCTCCAGAGGCTCAAACGGATTTCCCAGTAGCAATGCAGGTAACTAATGGGAGGTGTTTAAATTTGAGGCCAAGTTTAATCAAAAGTAGTGCATATATATTTGGTACCCCCCCGCCCCCATATCTGTGGACTGTGGTTTCAGTTACCCACGGTTCTCTAATTCCCCGTCATGCTTATGATTCATCTTTGTTTGCAAAGGGATGCTAACAGGAAACAGACAGTGAGAAAGCTAGTATCTGCTTCCTGTTGGTGTTGTCACCTCCTCTAGCTGCTAAGAATCTAATGTTCTAGCTGTCCGCTTCCTTTTCCAAAAAGCTTTTTCCAAAAGTATACTTCAAAAGTGCAGGTATGCCCTATATCTTCGAGGGTTCTGCTCCAGAACCCCCCGTTAAGTGAAACCATGGATACAGGGAAACTCCTCCCTGCCCCCTATGGAGCCAAGGGAGCCCTGCTCCCCCTTTCTGAGTCCAGCAGAGGCTGTGGACTTCTGTCTGCCACCTCTGCCAGGCTAAGACAGTGTAAAAAGGTTCTCTGTGAAACCAGAGGTGCACTGTGGTGCTCAGTCTGACCCTGGCAGAAGTCGTGGATCTGTCTATGGCCTCTGCTGGGCTCAGAGGACCCTCCAGAGGCAAGGGGAGCAGAGCTTGCCTTGTCTCTGTGTTGGGGGGGTGTATGCGGGAGGGCCCTCAGACCCAATCTGCAGATAAGTTAATCCACGGATATGGGATCCACAGATAAGGCCCCCCCCCCCCGTATCTAGGGTTTAGTACTGTCTGCAGTTCTGGATTATCTGCATTTAGCAGTAGGAACATAAATCTCCCGTGTATTGGGGGGGATACCGGAGTTCTTTTCATGGCACCTTCTCCCCAATATGTGTGTTGGATCCTGGCACAACAGCTCTATAAAGAAGCATGCCACTTGATTCATACCAGTTCTCTTCAACAGCAGTCCCAGGTGGCAAGCTGCTATTGGCACGGAAGGGGGAACTTGAAAGCAACTGGTGTTGTGGCGCACTTGGGTTCAAGGGACCTACTGTTGAAAGGAAGTGGCATTCCATCGGGGTTGTCTTAAAACGAGTGAGCAACTTGTTAAACTGTGCAGTTGAAAAGCGTCTCCTGTGTCTGGTAGATTGGAACAAAGCACGGCGTCATCTACCTGATCACAAAATATGGGTACATCCACATGTACGACTTAGAATCCGGTGTGTGCATCTACATGAATCGTATTAGTGCCGACACCATCTTTGTCACCGCCCCCCACGAACCTACCTCTGGAATTATTGGGGTGAATAAGAAGGGACAGGTAAGAATAAGGCATGAAACCCAAAGCTGTAGTTGAAGTTTAAGGAAAGCAAAGGTCATAATCTACTATACTGGGGCTTGCAGTCACAATGGTTTCTAAATGTGTGTTCCAAATATTGCATTCTGTTTTTCAGCAATGCAGTCATCTACTTCCCCCCCCCCCGAAGGATCAAAAGATGGGGGTGGTGGTTTCGTTCTCTTGGTAGTATTGGCTCTTCTCACAGAATGAAAGGCTGGGTACCTACCCTGGTTGGCAACCTTCAGTCTCGAAAGACTATGGTAGAAGCCTACAGCACCCGGTATTCCCAGGCGGTCTCCCATCCAAGTACTAACCAGGCCTGACCCTGCTTAGCTTCTGAGATCAGACAAGATTGGGAGATAGTGTTCAGTATAGGGAGATGGTTGGCAACCTTCAATCTCGAAAGACTATGGTAGAAGCCTACAACACCCGGTATTCCCAGGTGGTCTCCCATCCAAGTATTAACCAGGCCTGACCCTGCTTAGCTTCCAAGATCAGACGGGATTGGGCATGTGCAGGGTGACAGTAGCTTAACTTTAGATAGTGGTGCTCCTCTAATGCAGCGATTTTTCAACCTTTTATCTCTTGGCAACACTGACAAGGCGCTAAAATTTTCAGGGTACACATCAGTTTTTTTGTCAGTTGACAGGGCACCCCATGCTGCCAGCGGGGGGGGGGCAGCTCATATCCCCCTGTGGCTGTGCTAATTAAGGACCCTCTCCCAAAAATCCACGGCATACCTGCTGACCATTCGCAGCAATCGATGTGCTGTGGCACACCGGTTGAAAATCACTGTTCTACTCTGTATTCACCCATGGCAGAGACTCTTCCAGCAGCTGTTGAGACAGGGGACTATTGATTACTCTGTAAGCCACTTTGTAAAGCAGCATATAAATATAAACAAGACTAGGTCTTAATAGTAAAACTCTTCAGGGTAGCTTTGCATCTTTTATTTAAAAAAAAAAAAACACTTTCGTCCTGCTGTTCCCTTGTGAAGGCAAATGCCCAAGGCAACTTTAAATGGCATGACAAGCAAGATTAAGAGCATGTTTGACCTCTTGGTCTTCTGGGGTCTTCTGACCGCTTCTTTTAAAAAATAGGTACTCTCTGTTTGTGTGGAAGAGGACAACATTGTGAACTATGCCACCAACGTTCTCCAGAATCCGGACTTGGGCCTACGCATGGCTATCCGAAGTAACTTGGCAGGAGCGGAAGAACTCTTTGCCAGAAAATTTAATACTCTCTTTGCGCAAGGGAACTATGCGGAAGCAGCAAAGGTGGCTGCATCTGCACCAAAGGTAATTCTGGTGTGTGTATGTCCTCGTACTGAATTCTGTGCTAGTACTAGGAAACTGGCTGTTCAGACTTCCTTGCATGTCGGCCAGATCTTATTTCTTGTTGGCTGCATTTGACATGGCTGATCAGTAGAGCTCTGATACAGTGGAATTTGTAAAGCCTTCCCCCTTTTTAAACTAGGTTTGTTTAAGCTCTACTTCAGGAATTGCAAGTATGGGGAAAGACAGATAAGGTTAAGAAAATGCTACCTTGTCTGTGAGCATTAAGAAAAGTAAACAAAACCTGGGAGCCTGAGATATGCTTCCCTGGAACTTGTCTTAACCAAGCTGAATTCTAGTTAGTGATGACTGTTTCTTGGGCTAAAGCTCGGGTGGATGTTGGCTTGACTTCCTTGGGCGGTCAGGATAGGCACTTGACCTCTGGAAAGATTGGGTGTTTTTTTTAAAGCCATCCATTCTGCATGCAAGTTGCAATATTTAAAGAGGCCATCTTTTCCATTATCTACATCTTAACAAGGAAAGCAAGATTGCTTTCCTTGGGAGTTGTAGTGCATAATGAATACATGCTGACTGTAGTTAACTTTGGTAAGTATGGTCTTGACCAATGCCCGTCCAAGGATCTAGCCTCACTGGACTGACCATTGATGCCCTAGGGTCTCCTAGCAACCTGGCACCAGAACTAAGCAGGGGTGCCATAACTTGATGACCTGTTAAGCCGTTGATGTCTAGATAAGATGTAGAGAATGCTAAAGGTTGGAAGAGACCTCATCAGATTTGTAGATAGGCACTTGCAGGGGCCGTCTGTGGAAACCAAAAATGGCGGCTTCCAGTGTCTAGCCAAAACTCTTGCTGATATGGGGTGTGAATTTTTAAGCCTGCCAGTTGGTAATTTGGGTTACATGTCGGTAGGATAGTAAAAAAACTTTTGCGAGTTGGCAGGACTTCCCTTGCAAGTGGCTCTTGTGCTACTCTGTTGCTGCACTGACAGTTAATATTCCCTCACATTGGTTTGAAGCAACACTAGTAGGGAGTTGATAGATGTCAAAATTTGGCAGTGCTTTGATAAGTTTGCAGGCTCATGGTGCAATCACGAGCAAGTTTCCTTGGCTGTTTCCCTCCTATGTTGAACGCCACTGGACCTCCAAGGAATTCTCTTTAAGATTACGGCTGACTGATTTGCTAGAATTCAGCCCAAAACAGGGTAGAGAAACATCATAAGATATATTGGACAAAGGGTTGGTCTAGTTGGTCTTAAACTGGCAACCGAATGATGTTTCCACCTTCTGGAATTATTTTTGAAGCAGACTCTGTAAGACATTCTGTTTCCATCTTAAGGGAATCCTGCGCACAAGCGATACCATCAGAAAGTTCCAGAGTGTGCCAGCGCAGCCTGGGCAAGCCTCTCCCCTGCTGCAGTACTTTGGGATCCTCCTCGATCAAGGGCAGCTCAACAAATTTGAGTCTCTGGAACTCTGCCGCCCCGTCCTCCAGCAAGGCCGCAAGCAGCTTCTTGAGAAATGGCTCAAGGAAGACAAGGTAAGATGCCATGCTGAAATCTGTTACACCTCTGTGTACTTGGGCAGTCATGATACCAGTTGCCCTTGCTGGTATACCCGTCTAGGCACAAGAAAACTTGATGGCTGTGTAGCTAGAAATATTTAGTTGTGTTTGCTAGATCCAAAGGAAGCATGCTGTTGGCTTGCATAAATCACAGCTGCCTGTCTCCAGTATCTGGGCAGGAGGTCTGGTCTCAAGGGTAGAGCCTCCGTTTGCCTGAAGATACCATCCACAGGTCGCCAGTTTGATGCCACTGGCACCGTGCGACCTTGAAGCAGCTGACAAGCTGAGCCGAGTTATTCCATCTGCTCTGCGCGTGAGAGGATGGAGGCCAGAATGTGAAACCAGATCCGAAAGAAACATCTGAATGTTGTGGTTCTTGAAAGACAGAACCTTCTTTCAATTGTAAAAATCCCTACGGGGATTTAAATCGCCTGCCTATGTAAACCGCCTTGAATAAAGTCTGAGGAGAAATCTGAGGACCAAGAAAGGCGGTATATAAATACCTGTATTATTATTATTATTATGTATCTGTATAAACCAGGGGTGGCCAAGCTCTCTTAATGTAAGAGCCACATTCAATAAACGTCAGATGTTTTAATAGTTTCAATACTTTAGTGTTTAAGTCAGCCATTTTCAACCTTTTTCAGCTCACGGCACACTGTCAAGGCACTAAAATTGTCAAGGCACGCTCCCAGTTTTTTTACTTGCATTAAATTACTATATTACAATTAATTTTTAATTAATATAATTAATACAATTAAATCATTATATGACAAAGGGCACAATCCTAACCAGGTCTCCTCAGAAGTAAGTCCTATTTTGTTCAATGGGGCTTACTTTCAGGAAAGTGTGGTTAGGATTGTAGCCAAAGACTTGGGGGGGCCGCGCGGAAATGTGCCTGTGGAACTTACTTCTGAGTAGATATGCCTAGTATTGGGCTTTTAGTTGCACTCTTTTTTTTTTCTCTCTCAAATACATGAGCAGGCAATTGGCACTTCTCTCTCCTCCTCTCCCCCCCCCCTTTACAGGGACATTCTGTCCCCCTCATCTCATAATTGCAGTTAGCACCTCTCTTTACTGTCCCTCCCTTCACTAGTCCACACCTTCCAAAGGTCCAGAATCACTTGCCTCACATTCCCCCCCCCAATTGCCTGCTCCTGTATTTCAGAAAAAAGTGACTAGTAGACACTTTGCCCAATCCTAGGCATGTCTACTCAGAAGTAAGTCCCAATATAGTCAATGGGGCTTACTCCCAGGAAAGTGAGACTAGGAGTGGAACTTGAGAGCCCAGCTCAGGTGTGTCTACTCAGAAGTCCCATTATAGTCAATGGGGCTTACTCCCAGGAAAGTGTGGATAGGATTGTGGCCCAACACCCCTCCTCTGAAAGGCAAAGGCAAGGCAGGGAGGGTTGCTTTGGGGAGCTGCAGGCAACTGTGGCAAGGAAAAGAGACTTTCCTGGACCCTCAGCCAGCCCATTCTTAGGCTGGTGGCCTCAGCAGGCTTGATGGCCTCCTACCTGCTTGCCTGCCCACTCCGCCCAGACTTGCTTCCAGGCTTTTCCAGGCTTTTCTGGTTGCCCAGTCAGCAGGCAGGGCAAACAAGGGGCTTGATACCCAATCCTAGGCATGTCTACTCAGAAGTAAGCCCCATAATAGTCAATGGGGCTTACTCCTAGGTAAAGGAGGATCGGGTTGCAGCCTTCCTCTTGCTCACAGCAGGAGATGCAAAGCAGCCACTGCTGCTCCTTTTTCACTGCTGCCTTGTGAGGGTCAAAGCAGTTGCTTCTCCCGCCCTCGCTGCTGCCTGCCTCCTCTGGCCCCGGGGACACGCCTGAGGCTGCCTCGCGGCACACTAGTTGAAAACCGCTGGTTTAAGTATTTACCCACTGTGAACATTATGTTTTAGTCCAGTGGACTCTTGGTTTAAATTTAAATAATGCTTGAAAATTTATTTACTTTTATCAATTGTGATTCGCAAAGGAGCTCAGCCAACATATTTCTGAGACCCACATATATGTGAAAGAGCTACACGTGGCTCACAAGCCACAGTTTGGCCACCCCTGGTTCATGAAGCCAGAGAAGCTTCTCACGGAGACCACTTTCTGGCACAGTTTTAGGCTGCGTTCCTGTGTTTTAGCAATCGAGGTTTTCCTCTTCCCAAACAGCAAGGTAAATCCTTTAGATTCAAATGGCCTTTAGATGGGCACTGGTGGTTGCTTACCACGGCAGCCCTTGGAGGGAGGTAGGCAGTGTTAAAGTTGCCAAAACGCCTGGTTTAATTGCGGTTGTGTATCACATGCTAGGACAGGGGTGTCAAACATAAGGCCTGGGGGCCGGATGCAGCCCATGGAAGCTTTTTATATGGCCCTCAGGCTTTCAGCTGCTGAGTAGTGCGGAGGCGTTACTGCTAAAAGGGCAGCCCCCATGAAAATTGGGCTCTCCCATATCTTGAAATATGTTCAAGATTTGTGTATTTTCTCGTTTGTTATTTGCGGCTAATGAGTTCCTAAGTGAGAAAAAAGTGTTTATTTTTGGTCATGACCTGTTTAATGACATCACTTCCTGCCTAACGATATCACTTGCGGCCCTCATGAATGCGATGTGGCCCTCCGTATGAAATGAGTTTGACACCCCTGTGCTTGGAGATGAGATGGGACTTGGCTGTGCTCCTGAAATGCTTTTCTGTTTCAGCTGGAATGCTCCGAGGAGCTGGGAGACCTTGTAAAGACTGCTGACCCAACCCTTGCCCTCAGCGTCTATCTCCGGGCAAACGTACCAAACAAAGTGATTCAGTGTTTTGCAGAAACGGGCCAATTCCAGAAAATTGTTCTCTATGCCAAAAAGGTGTGTACCTTCTTTTCTCGCCCCCCCCTCCTCAAGAGATGTGACTGCATAGCACTTGACTTGCCAGTCAGAAGCTTCTTTAAATAGTTGCCCGTGTTATCTTTTGAGATGAGGCAAGACCTTGGAATGTTCCTGTACTAAGTGGGGTATGCAATAGTTGCCTTGGAGTCCTGCAGTCTTTGGCCTGCTTGTGGGGGAAAAAACATCAAAACTAGACTCTGATCCTCCCAAGGCATCTCTAGATAAATGAAGTGACCTGGATGTTGTGTTCTGTACACATGGAATTCTGTGGGAGGTTTTCTCTGCCTCCTCCCTTCTGCTCTTCCGGAGAAGGTCTAAGATCTTGTTTTGGATTGTGGTATTGCATCTCTCTTCCTTGTGGATTGTATCCTATCTGTATTTTTAAATTCATGTTGCAAGCTGTCCTCGGTAAAACAGGGAGGGTAGTCTCTCTCTAACATTGTTAACCCAAAATATTGCATTAAGATGCACTCGGTGATATGTCCCCTAATGTAATGCTGGCATCCTTCAGTCTCGGAAGACTATGGTATTGTGCTCTGAATGGTGGTTCTGGAACAGAGCGTGCTCTCCAGTGCGCAAAGCCTGGGTAGAGTATATATGGAGGATAGACTGTTACCCATGCAGCAAATCCCCCTCTCCACGTCACTGAAATGGTCCAATGGAAAGGCAGAGGCCAATACGGTTGGTTCCAGCGGCGTCGCAGGAGTTGCCAGAACGTGACTGTGTTCAGCCATGAACTGCCTCAGGGACTCCGGCTCCAGATTTTGCCTCGAGGTTGACTCCTGAAGCCTTTTCCATAACTGGATGTAGCCACAAGGCAGTGGAGGTTTGGGATCAAAGTTTTCCTTCTCTCAGATGAGCTGCCTTCCCAGGCTAACGAGTCCCATCTACCCGGTGGCTGTTTAGTCGCCTCTTACGACAAGTACAGCCAAACTGAGGGCCTATTCTTATCCCCCAGCCCCCAGGGGTTGACTATGGGAACTATAGTCCTCTAATGACTATACTTGCATATCGTATGACTGGAGGTAGAACTTCAGAGATTAGTTAAAAGAAATGACTTGAGTCGGGTACAAACCTGACTTGAACTGGATGGTGTAACCTTAGTGACAGGAAGATATACCAAGACTTGTTTGGGTTTTGTTACCAAAAGTGCAGGAATAGACTTGGTTCCTTTTCCACCCTACCCCCCTCCCCTCAATTATAAGCTACAATCTATTCAAACCCTGTAATTCTTTAAAATGCCATTTCTAGGTTGGCTACACACCAGACTGGGTTTTCTTGTTGCGAAGTGTGATGAGGGTGAGCCCTGATCAAGGACTTCAGTTTGCTCAGATGCTGGTGCAGGATGAAGAGCCCCTGGCAAACATCAACCAGGTAAAAAAAAAAATGCTACCGCCTTCATCTGTGTTGTAGCGTGGGAATTCTAGCAGGCAAGCTGAAATAACATGATCTTAATATGATTAAGTGGTGATTCCTCTAGTTCAACTGTGTGGGCATTTGGGTGTCTGCCTCTCGTTGATCTCTTAATCCGAATAATTGGGATGGCTCTGTCACTTATTGCCTCCAAGTAATTGGAATTGACCCCTTTTTATGGAAACTGTCACTAAGCAGATGAGCTGATCAGCCTGTATATGCAGAGCTATTGGCTGTGTTCCAGAAAGGCCTAAATCCAAAAGTGATTTAGCAGGGTAGTTGCTCTGAACATACATTTGGATATTGTAGTGGTGAATCAACTACTTCCTGGTATAATTTGCCCCTGTACAAGAGGAGAGCTAATGAACTGCCTGAGAAGTATCAAGGCAGTGCAAATGGCCGAAAGGAATCCTTCTCGATATCTTGAGGGATATTGGAAGCATTATCTAGGATCCTATTGTGAGGCAGTCCTTGTGGCTGGGAAAAGATGCTCAGGTTGTGAAAGTAACTTGAGAATGTGCGCACTCCGGAGAAGACAAATCAACCTGTAACTTGACTTTAAAGTTTTCTGCATGGTTCAGATCTCTAGAACTGGCAATTCTGTTCATGTTGAAAGGCTTCATTTTTTGGAAAGAACTCTAGTTTGCTCTCACTTTGCCAGTAATGAGGTTCTTCCATTTTGAAAAACCTGGAAGTATATATAAGATCACAGAACTTTTACTGTAATTAATTTGTCGCTGCCCTATTAAGATGTCTGGTGTACCAGAAGGGGTTCAGCAGTGTTGGATTTAGGCATAAGCTAACTACAGCTTTGACCCTTGCAATCTGCAAGGGCCTTAAAATGGCATAACCTTTTTTTAGGGGGGGTTTTAAAAATTCTGTATGAATATACATACACACCTTTTAAAAATAGCTAATGCAGCAATCTTGGCATATAATTTTTTTTTAAACAAGGGACTGCCAAGCTTTATTTAACTTAGGACTTCACTAAGTCTAAATCCAGCATTGGGATTCAGAGTAGAGGTCTTAGAAATTCTACAGAATAGAATTTCTAAATCTCCTTCCCCTGTTGGTTGCCAGATCTTAGCTGTGTGAGATGAACTGCTTTAGCTGCAAATATTCAAGAAGTAGGGAGAACTGTAAGTCCTCTCCTCGGGCTTCTTGCAAAGTGCTGAAGAATTAAGAGATGGTGCAGAGGTACTGGGTAAAAAGTTCCTTCAGTAGCAGGTGTGAGGCTGTTGGCTTTGGTGGGAATGTTGTACATGATCATAGCTAGAACTTGCATAGCTGTCCTGTTTCAAACAAGGCAAGATGCCTCCCATGAGGACTACAGCCTTGACAGCACCAAAATAGTTTTGAGGGGTGAGAATGACTCATGAGAGTGGCTTTGTGTTGATCTCTGTAGATTGTAGACGTCTTTATGGAAAACAGCTTGATTCAGCAGTGCACCTCCTTCTTACTGGATGCCTTGAAAAATAATCGACCTGCTGAAGGCCACCTTCAGACTCGTCTGCTAGAGATGAACCTTATTCATGCTCCACAGGTAAAATTTCCCCCCTCCCTGCTTCTGTAGTTCTTAAAGCTGTCCCTTCTCCATTCCCTTTCATAGGATGGCAGCCCTCTGGAACACAACAGAGGGGAACTGTTGTAAGACCAAGCTGTGATTGGGACTGTCCTGGTTTGAATCTTGCCTGTACCGTAATTGGCATTAGGCAAACCAGCCCCCAGTCTTTCATCTCCAACATCTGAACAATGCTGCTTGGAGGGTGGATGTAAGGACACATCAATACACGTGCTCAGCAGATGTTAAGTACAGTGGGCCCTCTGTTTTTGCAGGGGATTAGTTCCAGGACCCCCTGTCGTAAACGGGGGGGGGGGGGTTTGGAGACTTAGGGCTCTTGGTTTTTTTGAACCTTAAAACCCTCAAGGCCCCTTGCCCGGTAGTACTGCCACCACCCTGTACGTGCCAGTGCCTCAGTCCAGGGACACTGAGACCCTCTAGGCTTAATACTATCCCTTGCAGGCACTGAGCTCTTTCTCAATAAAGCCTCAGCCCTCAAGGTACTAGACCTCAACGAGTACTTGGTAGCTTGCTGAACGGCTAGGCAGGATTCTGAACCTTTGTGCCCAACAGGCAATGAAACAACTTAGTAAAAGATATTTTAGTTTATTACTAAACTAATCAGGATACATAAGTCATATAAGGCAGCAAATGCTAGAGGCATAAACATCTAGGAAACATATCAGCAATAATATAATAAAGCTAGCTGGCTATCTGTGTTAACACTTATCTCTCACCTGGGTCAGTTACCCTTCGTAGATCTCTTAGCTCCAGGGCTGCCTATGGGGCCAGGTGCCCATGATGGACAAAGGAGCTCACATGCGCGCATGACGTCGCACCCCACTCGCTGTCCAAGAGGGAACCTCCAACACACCCCCTAGGCACTCATTATTATGCCTCTTATGCTAATAGTACTGAGGTGACTTCATAATTATTAGACTGTCCAATCAGAACCCTTGATGAACAGAACCTTCTCGAAGTTGGCCTGGTTGCTAACCCCTCATAGTTCTTACCCCTCCCAACTGAAGATCCACAGCTGTACTCAATCACCCTTGCTAAGGAGACTCTGTCTGCCAAACACTCCAATTGGTCATAATTCCTGTTATCTGTCCTTCCTGGCCATCAAAGGAGAGACAACACATTCCTTCCTCTTTGTTTATTTACCCACATTCCTGCAGCTGGGAACTGCTAGCAACTTCTCAGTTACACTTACTTAGTTTGGTTCAGGCTTCTCATGCCAACTTAGGCCTAACATGGACTTATGTTGCGGGATACCCCCGCAAGTACAGAAATCAAGATGCTGGAATCCACGGGGGCCAGTGTGGAATGGCCATTACTTGTCTTAGGCCTGCAATGGGCCCTCCAGAGGCCACACCGGGCCCTCGGTCCACTCCATTGGCCTCACTTGGCCTTGGAACACTTCTGTGATGTGACTGGAAGTGACTTTTAGCTGCCCTGAAGACTCTTTCAGGTGCGGGCTTAGCATCCATGGATGGTGGAATCTGGGATGTTGTTCACATGGCAGCATTAAGGGAAAGATTCGCATGCATTAGTTTTCAAGAGCATTGAAGCTGTAACGTTCCTTTATACAATAACAGACTTCTGACACTTTCCTCCAGGTTGCAGACGCCATTCTAGGAAACCAGATGTTCACACATTATGACCGTGCTCACATTGCCCAGCTCTGTGAAAAGGCAGGCTTGCTACAGAGAGCATTGGAGCATTATACAGACCTCTACGACATTAAGCGTGCTGTTGTCCACACGCATCTTCTGAATCCAGAGGTAAGATGCTATAACTGTGTCTTAGTAGCCTTATTGGGGCTGGGTGGGAACGGAGATTGCCTTTTTCAGAAGTACATGGAGCCACACTGGCATTTAGGCATGGCAGTGATGGGGGAATGGCAGTTAAAACTGCTAAAATCTTGATTGCTCCATTTTAAAGGGTTAAAAGAGCCCAGTTCTGGCACCATGCTGCAGGTATACCCTTTATGTAATGAATGGGGCTTGTTGTTTTCTGCAATGAAAAACAAAAGAGTAACTCAACAAAATGTTCTTGTGCGCATTTACCTGCCAGCATCAGAAATGGATACTGTAGCCCTGTAAAGCTGTCATGTTGAGAGTTTAGCTTCTATTGTATGAACCTGACAAATCGTGGCTTGTGTCCTCCTTTTTTTTTTTTGTAGTGGCTTGTAAACTTTTTTGGCTCCCTGTCAGTTGATGATTCTGTGGAGTGCCTGCGTGCAATGCTGTCTGCCAACATCCGGCAAAACCTGCAGCTCTGCGTGCAAGTCGCTTCGAAATACCACGAACAGCTGGGCACCCAGTCGCTTGTGGAGCTCTTTGAGTCGTTTAAAAGTTATGAGGGTAAGGCTGTCAAGTGCAGGCGTCCAATCGGTGTTTTCTGTGCTCTTGTTTGGCCAAGGAATCCCAAAGGTCTGGGAACAGGGAGAGTTGTGTGTTCAGAGCTGGGTGTCATCCAGGCAAGTGCAGGAGACTCAGTGGGAAATCTAAGTCTGTGAAGGTGGATTTGAAAACATCTGGACAGTACTAATGAGGTTCTGGAAGCAAGACTTGAGGACCATAATCTAGCTCAGCAATCTTCAAAGTTCACAGCACACTGACCTCTATGGTCTTTGCCTCTTGTGACGTCACTTCTGGGAGACTCTTCTGGGTTCTGCGGCTCTGTTCTTAGGGTAACTGGGTTCAATCCTAGGCAGCATCCATGTTCCACAGTTTGGCAAAATCTGTATTCACAGCTGTTACCAGCCAACACATACATGCATTTGAACTCTTTAATTCATTGGCTGGCAAAGCCTAAAAGTTCAGTTTTTTACATCTTATGATGGGCATGAGGTCTGGTCTAGAGGGTACAGCCTCCATTTGCCTGAAGATAACATCCACAGGTCGGCAGTTCGAGGCCACCAGCACCATGCAACCTTGAAGCAGCTGACAAGCTGGGCCAAGTTATTCCATCTGCTCTGATTATGGGAGGATGGAGGCCAGAATGCGATACCAGATTAGAAAGAAACATCTGAATGTTGTGGTTCTTGAAAGATAGAACCTTCTTTCAATTGTAAAAATCCCTACGGGGATTTAAATAGCCTGCCTATGTAAACCGCCTTGAATAAAGTCAGAGGAGAAATCTGATGACCAAGAAAGGTGGTATATAAATACCTGTATTATTATTATTATTATTATTATTGGAGGTGTAGGAGGCTAAAGCAGTTGTGTGGCTAGTTTAGAGTACCTCTTAAATTTTCTGGGGGTCTGTTAACTGTAATCCTGTTCTCTTTGAAGCTAATTGAATGAGATAGCATGCCAAAATGGCTTTCAGTTGTGCTCTGGCTGCTGCTAATTCTCTAACTGTGTGTGTGTGTGGGGGGGGGGGAATAGACGTGCATGCCCTCCAACCATTTGTCTCTCCCTAGGGCTGTTTTATTTCTTGGGCTCTATTGTGAACTTCAGCCAGGATCCAGATGTTCACTTTAAGTATATCCAGGCTGCCTGCAAGACTGGCCAAATCAAAGAGGTAGAAAGGATCTGTCGAGAGAGCAACTGCTATAATCCAGAACGGGTGAAAAATTTTCTAAAGGTAAAATTCAAGTGCCAACTATCTCAATTGCAGGGGAATTTTGGTGGCACCACTACCTGCGCTTCCCATTTTTGTCAGAAAATGAAATCTGCAAAAAAATAAACACTTAACACCTCTTCCTACAACTGTCATTGGAGCTTGCTTAGAACAGGGTGAGAAAATGGTTTACAAAGAATTGGTTTTCTGTCCTTAAAGGGTTAAGAGTGGCATTGGAATAAACTGGTTTTATTTGTGCAGGACTAGGATTAGTTTATGCCTCCTGTCTAAGCTGATGTTGCACTTGATGCTTCTTGGGACATAACAGGACCTTGTTCTCTCTACTTATACAGGAAGCCAAGCTCACAGACCAGCTTCCCCTCATAATTGTCTGCGACAGATTTGACTTTGTCCATGACCTGGTTCTGTACCTCTACCGTAACAACCTACAGAAGTACATTGAGATCTATGTTCAAAAGGTAAAACAAACCTTGGAACAAACTCCTCAAAGAATAACATGTAACTCTAAAGCTTGTCTTGATGTTGGTAGTGGCAAACCTGGCCTCATTTGGGGAAGAACAAGTAAGCATTGGGCGCAAGAGGATGTGCTTGGGTGGGGGTGTGTGGCAATTAATCCGAGGGTATGTTGTTGCATCCTCCGAGAACACCTAATTCAGTGATGCTTTGGATGATTTTAATTGCTTTCTAATAACCTAAGTCAATACTATGAGCCTAATGACTCACTACACCAGGAAACCAACTCACTTTTCTCCTCTAAAACTCATCCTAGGTGAACCCCAGCCGCATTCCAGCTGTGGTCGGTGGGCTTCTGGATGTGGATAGTTCCGAAGATGTCATTAAGAATTTGATTATGGTGGTGAGAGGCCAGTTCTCAACAGATGAATTGGTAGCAGAGGTAGAAAAAAGAAATAGGTAAGACCCTGTGTAAAGGTTCTCATTTTCTAAATTTGAGACTCTTTTCTCACCATGTGGTGCTCAAGGCAACATAATCTTTTCTAAAGACTATTGAGCATAATAAAAACAAACCACAGTGAATTTTTACTCTTAAGGCTTGGCTGATACTGCTGTTTACTGGTTTCGTCTATTTTAAGATACCTGCAATGAAGTGCTCCCATTATTAAACTTTTCATCCAAGATGGGCTCCCTACATGTTGAGTTGCATACTTGGAAGCCCACCTTCTTCCCCCCCCCACCATGAACCTCCTCTCACATACTCATTATAAGAAATCGGTCCTGCATCCCACAGGCTAAGGAAGTACAATTGATGGGGACTCTACAATAGAAGCACCCAGGCTAGGCTGGTTACATTGCTGTGAGTTTTAAAACGTTGGTTTGGACTTTGTTGTCAGTTTCAGTTTCAGTTTCAGTTTCAGTACCTTTATTGGCATGCAGTTAAAAGATCATTAAACACTTTCATACAGCTAATAAAAAAAAAATGTTTGCTTATAACATAACACACCAACTTGCAATTAACTCCCGAAAGACTTTGTTGTCAAAAAAGCCAAATGGAAGCTATTTTCTAGACTTTGCTTTGCTACCTACTAAATGGTCTCATACAAAAATAAAATCTGAACTTGTTAAGCCACCTTGATTTTTCCCTTGATTATCAACTGGTCCCTAGCAGTTGATGAGAAGATTCCCTAGCTCCTCCCTCCAGAGGCAGCAAGTAGAAAGAGCTGCAGATGATGGAGGGGAAGACGGTTGATGCCAAGCTAGCAGTCCCCATCCCAGCAGCAACTGTTACCTTGCACATGCCTGATCTTGTCTGGTCTCAGAAGCTAAGCAGGGTCAGGCCTGGTTAGTACTTGGATGGGAGACCGCCTGGGAATACCGGGTGCTGTAGGCTTCTACCATAGTCTTTCGAGACTGAAGGTTGCCAACCATCTCCCTATACTGAACACTATCTCCTGATCTTGTCTGATCTCGGAAGCTAAGCAGGGTCAGGCCTGGTTAGTACTTGGATGGGAGACCGCCTGGGAATCCTGGGTGCTGTAGGCTTATACCATAGTCTTTCAAGACTAAAGGTTGCCAACCAGTCCCCATCCCTCCTGAAGCAGGTTCTAGTCCAGCATTACAAACCATATACAGGTTGTGTGTCCCTTATTCAAAGTGCTTTGAACCGGAAGTGTTTTGGATTTTAGATTTTTTTTTTTTTAAATTTTGGAATGTGTGCATAAACATAATGAGATCTTGGAGGGGATGGGATCCAGGTCTAACTGCATCTAAGGCATGGCCTCATGTGGGATATCTTCCTACATATCCAAGGATCATGAGAATGAACAGAAGGCCTTGAGCAAGCAAAGAAGCAACCTGCCATTGATGTGTGCAGTTTGCACATATGCTGTCCAGCGCCAGTGTGGACTAGCCCCTTCCCTTCACCCCTGGAAGGCCACCTGCTCAGATTCACACCATCTTCTGGGTTGCAGCCACCCGGCTATCTTCTTCAGCTGGGTAGCACCCCAGTATGCCTTGTGCTATGCCAGCCAGTGCACGTGATAAAAGATCCCATGTTGGTGTTCCGAACTCCATGTTTCGGAGCATTCTGGTTGTTGGAATTCTGGGTTTAGGGGTAACTGACCTGTATGCATTTCAATTTGAGGCTTAAGCTGCTGCTGCCATGGCTCGAGTCTCGAATTCATGAAGGCTGTGAAGAACCGGCAACCCATAATGCCCTGGCGAAGATCTATATTGACAGCAACAACAACCCAGAGCGTTTCCTGCGGGAGAACCCGTTCTATGACAGCTGTGTTGTGGGCAAATACTGTGAAAAGAGGGATCCACACTTGGCCTGTGTTGCTTACGAGAGGGGGCAGTGTGACCTGGAGCTCATTAAGGTTAGGATAAGTTTTCTTCTTGGATATGAACATTAGAGTGAATTGTTATAGAACTGTCTAACTGGCTAGCTAACTTTCTCTGAAGGACGGAGCATTTTGATTTAACCATTCATATGAACAGCCCCACTAGATCAGGCCATAGGCCCATCTAGTCCAGCTTCCTGTATTTCACAGTGGCCCACTAAATGCCCCAGGGAGCACACCAGATAACAAGAGACCTGCAAGGCCTCCTGGGAATTGTAGTTTAAGAACATAAGAACAGCGCCACTGGATCAGGCCATAGGCCCATCTAGTCCAGCTTCCTGTATCTCACAGTGGCCCACTAAATGCCCCAGGGAGCACACCAGATAACAAGAGACCTTTGTTCTTGTCCCTTCTGTTCTTTCCTGCCATAAGTAAATACTGGTATCTACTGATATGAAATGATATACTTATTTGAAACCAGTACTTTGAATTGCGCTTGGAATCGCATTGAACTGACATAAGTGGTTCAAAAAGGTGTTGCGTGCTCCGATTAAAGACAGGATAGTTAAGACTTTGCTTAAACTGGCTCGCTGCAAGTCTCAGAACACTTGCTTGTGGTATCAACTTGATGCAAGAGCTCCTGAAACAGTACTATGTGTCCAAGAACAAGGAGTTTTCTAAAAGGACAACCTCTGTCCTTCAGAGGCTGCCTTGTTTGGCTGTCTTTCAGAAATTGTGGTATAGACCTCTAGCACTGCTATTGGGCCTGTCTTTCATATACAAGACTTGAGTGTGTATTGAATCCTGAGGTTATTAGCTTTAGAACCAGCTGCAATAATATCAACTCCCAGGTGTAGACCAAAAGTGATGTAGTGAAAATACTCCTCTCTTCCCTTCAGTGAAGGCAGCCTCCCCAAGTGTTTTCCAAAAAGTGTCTTAAACCGATGGTCACAGTTGTGAGGATGGTGAACAATTATGGCATTTCAACTATGTTTGTGAACAGTGCAGTTGAAAATGAATTCTTGTAAGGGTACTCTGGGCCAAAAAGCAAGTACATACTTATAAGGTTTTTCCTCATCCCTTTGTGTTCAGGTTTGCAACGAGAACTCCTTATTCAAGAGCGAGGCTCGTTATCTCGTCCGTAGAAAAGACGCAGAACTGTGGGTGAATGTCCTGGAGGAGAACAATCCCTTTAGAAGGCAGCTCATTGATCAGGTAGATTTGACTTTATACTAAAAAAAGCTTGAAACATAGCTATTCTGACTTCAGCAAAAGACCTTATCTGCAATTCTATATACAACTTCTGGGAATGAGCACCACTGAATTAAATGGGAAACTTCTGACTAAAGGGCATAGGATCGAACTGTTCCTTACAAGAAAATTATTACCAAAGGTGCATTCCCTCTTCCAGGTTGTACTTTAAGACTTGGTGCATGTTAAGGAGGCTTTCCATGTTGTCTCAGCTGATTGGTTTTTGGCAGAATTCCACATGCAGTAGTGTGGAATTATTTGGTAAAATGGCAACTCAGCCGTTTAGTAACTTGCACCTACTGTGCTACGCAAGCCCTTGCGACTTGTATCTTGTGCAACTGCCAACCGATGTGCTCCAGGTCTACTTTGATACCTGCTCCTTAACATTGAGGCTAGTAGGATGCTCTACTTGGGGCACTAAGACGCTTCTCTAAATTACCAGGTTGTCCAGACCGCATTGTCAGAGACTCAGGATCCAGAGGAGGTTTCTGTGACAGTCAAAGCCTTCATGACGGCTGACCTACCCAACGAACTCATCGAGTTGCTTGAAAAGATAGTTTTGGATAACTCCGTCTTCAGCGAGCACAGGTGGGAAAGCCAGGTTCTCTCCTAGCTCCTAGCTAAACGTTCTTAGAAACTGCTTCTGATGTTGTATGTGGGATTTGGCTCAAATGGCCATTCTATTTTTAAAAATCCTGATAACTGTATGTTACGGACCCTGCTATTCTCATTCTGCAAGCACTTGGGAACACAATACAGCTTCAGAGTTGGCTCTAAGCTTGTAGTTCACCCAGGCACACAACTAGTTTCCAGCACTGACTCTTCTGAAAAGGGTTCTCGTTGCCCATATTACTGCTTTAAGCAGTAAGGGGAACATTAAGGGGAATAATAAAAGCTTCTTCAAATATGTTAGAAGCAGGAAACCTGCCAGAGAAGCGGTTGGCCCTCTGGATGGTGAGGGAGGGAAAGGGGAGATAAAAGGAGACTTAGAGATGGCAGAGAAATTAAATGAGTTCTTTGCATCTGTCTTCACGGCAGAAGACCTCGGGCAGATACCGCTGCCCGAACGGCCCCTCCTAACCGAGGAGTTAAGTCAGATAGAGGTTAAAAGAGAAGATGTTTCAGACCTCATTGATAAATTAAAGATCAATAAGTCACCGGGCCCTGATGGCATACACCCAAGGGTTATTAAGGAATTGAAGAATGAAGTTGCAGATCTCTTGACTAAGGTATGCAACTTGTCCCTCAAAACAGCCATGGTACCAGAAGATTGGAGGATAGCAAATGTCACGCCTATTTTTAAAAAGGGAAAGAGGGGGGACCCGGGAAACTATAGGCCGGTCAGCCTAACATCCATACCGGGTAAGATGGTGGAATGCCTCATCAAAGATAGGATCTCAAAACACATAGACGAACAGGCCTTGCTGAGGGAGAGTCAGCATGGCTTCTGTAAGGGTAAGTCTTGCCTCACAAACCTTATAGAATTCTTTGAAAAGGTCAACAGGCATGTGGATGCGGGAGAACCCGTGGACATTATATATCTGGACTTTCAGAAGGCATTTGACACGGTCCCTCACCAAAGGCTACTGAAAAAACTGCACAGTCAGGGAATTAGAGGACAGGTCCTCTCGTGGATTGAGAACTGGTTGGAGGCCAGGAAGCAGAGAGTGGGTGTCAATGGGCAATTTTCACAATGGAGAGAGGTGAAAAGCGGTGTGCCCCAAGGATCTGTCCTGGGACCGGTGCTTTTCAACCTCTTCATAAATGACCTGGAGACAGGGTTGAGCAGTGAAGTGGCTAAGTTTGCAGACGACACCAAACTTTTCCGAGTGGTAAAGACCAGAAGTGATTGTGAGGAGCTCCAGAAGGATCTCTCCAGACTGGCAGAATGGGCAGCAAAATGGCAGATGCGCTTCAATGTCAGTAAGTGTAAAGTCATGCACATTGGGGCAAAAAATCAAAACTTTAGATATAGGCTGATGGGTTCTGAGCTGTCTGTGACAGATCAGGAGAGAGATCTTGGGGTGGTGGTGGACAGGTCGATGAAAGTGTCGACCCAATGTGCGGCGGCAGTGAAGAAGGCCAATTCTATGCTTGGGATCATTAGGAAGGGTATTGAGAACAAAACGGCTAGTATTATAATGCCGTTGTACAAATCGATGGTAAGGCCACACCTGGAGTATTGTGTCCAGTTCTGGTCGCCGCATCTCAAAAAAGACATAGTGGAAATGGAAAAGGTGCAAAAGAGAGCGACTAAGATGATTACGGGGCTGGGGCACCTTCCTTATGAGGAAAGGCTACGGCGTTTGGGCCTCTTCAGCCTAGAAAAGAGACGCCTGAGGGGGGACATGATTGAGACATACAAAATTATGCAGGGGATGGACAGAGTGGATAGGGAGATGCTCTTTACACTCTCACATAATACCAGAACCAGGGGACATCCACTAAAATTGAGTGTTGGGCGGGTTAGGACAGACAAAAGAAAATATTTCTTTACTCAGCGTGTGGTCGGTCTGTGGAACTCCTTGCCACAGGATGTGGTGCTGGCGTCTAGCCTAGACGCCTTTAAAAGGGGATTGGACGAGTTTCTGGAGGAAAAATCCATTATGGGGTACAAGCCATGATGTGTATGCGCAACCTCCTGATTTTAGGAATGGGTTAAGTCAGAATGCCAGATGTAGGGGAGAGCACCAGGACGAGGTCTCTTGTTATCTGGTGTGCTCCCTGGGGCATTTGGTGGGCCGCTGTGAGATACAGGAAGCTGGACTAGATGGGCCTATGGCCTGATCCAGTGGGGCTGTTCTTATGTTCTTATGTTCTTATGTTCTTATGCTGTAAACAAAACTCGTAAGACTGTCTAGAAAAAGCATTTGGACTGAGAACCACTTCGTCTAACGCTGTCTGTTACCCTTTGGCAGGAATCTCCAGAACCTACTGATCTTGACTGCCATAAAAGCAGATCGCACGCGTGTGATGGAGTACATCAACCGTTTAGACAATTATGATGCTCCTGATATAGCAAACATAGCTATTAGCAATGAGCTATATGAGGAAGCTTTTGCTATCTTTAGGAAATTCGATGTGAATACTTCTGCAATTCAGGTGAGACTCAGTAACCATTCACCTCTGGTGGAGACTTCCTTTCTTGCTGTTTAAAATCCTCATGCTTGGGCAGTGGCTTCACTAAGGTTGGTGTCACCCAGTTGGTGACACTCATGGTGTCGCCCACCCCCCATGGACGATATCCATCCCTAGAGTTCTGGGCCCACCTGATCTGCCTTGCCAGCCACTTCTCACCCTCTTGTTGAGTAGATCTGGCCTCATGGAGAATGAAATACAAAGGCTGGACTGGGCAAGTAAACCTGGGCTGTGCCTCCAGGAAGACCTGGGATCATGGAGGAAAAGTAAGATGGGGGAGCCTTGTCTATGGGCAGGTAGACCTGGGCTCCAGAGCTTTTGGTGTCAACTCCTCCTGATGGTGTTATCTTTTGTGGGCTGTGTCCCCCTAATGATGCCACCGTGTTTGGGGCTGGGCCATCCATGACGCTGACGGAAAGCCACCCACTCTCAGACAGCAGGTAAGAGGGGGATCATCCATCACTATCTACTAGTCTATTTCCATAGCTCTTCTTCTCCCAGTCCAAAAAATGGGAGGGTGAAGTAGAAAATAGAGGAGGAGGAAGCTGGCACATCAGGTGGGGGGGGGGGGAGGCAGCATTGGGCATGTATAGGGCTGGCTCAAGGCCTCCCATGTTGGAAACATTCATGCAAAATGGTTCTTGGGTGCTCAAAGGCCGAAAAGGCAAAAGGAGAGACTCCAGGGGTAGGTAACACTTGATGGCCCCACATTACCAGAAATACAGGGTCGTCCTCACAGTTGTGAACTGTAGAACACAGCATCATTTAGAGGGAGGGGTGGTTGATCTGAACTAGATAGACCTAAGGTCTTTATAAGGCAAGTTCCTATGTTACGGAGAAGCTTCTTATGTTGTGACAGTGTAGAGAGAGAGAGAGACTTGACTGCTTTTCTTCTGTCTCCTCACCTGCAGTGTGTAGTCTGCAACCAGCTAAAGTTTTCATACCTGTTTTAAGGTCTTGATAGAGCACATTGGCAACCTGGATCGGGCCTATGAATTTGCAGAGAGGTGCAACGAACCAGCAGTCTGGAGCCAGCTCGCCAGGGCGCAGCTTCAAAAGGACTTGGTTAAGGAAGCCATAGACTCCTACATCAAGGCTGACGATCCCTCTGCCTACATGGAAGTTGTCCAGGCAGCCAACAGAAATGGTAACCTGAAAGGTTCCTCTTGCAGATCAGACCTTGTGCAACTTGGGAACTTGATCTCCTCTTGCCTGAATAGCAGGAATCCATAGGGATATTCATTGAACAGTACCAATTTTTAAACTCCTGTGCCATGTAGAAATCGAGTCTGGTCGGAGCACCCGTAAATATTTGGAAGCATAGTGGTGTGTCTGAATGTGGTGTCATTTGCATGATCCTGCATAGTATCTGAATCTGACCACAGATAAATTATGGGATAGGCTGTGGCTCTGTGGTAGAGCTCTTTCCTTTATGCCTGCAGTATGACCCAAGTTCAATCTCTGGAGTTGCCAAGAAGACCAGAGAGAAATTCTCACCTTGAACCCCTGTTCAGCTGCTGTCAACCTGTGTTGCTACCGACCTAAGATGGCCCAACATTCTGATTTCACAAGAAGGCGGTTTTCTCTAACAGTCTTGAAATAGTCTTTTAAGCTTGAACTTGGCATATTGCCACTGTATCCAGTGTTTCTCAAACTGGGGGTTGGGACCCACTAGGTGGTTTGCGAGCCAATTTCAAGTGGGTCCCCATTCATTTCAATATTTTATTTTTAATATATTAGAGAGAATGTTTCAATTGTAAACTAATAGAAAAACTCTCTTCTCTTTCCCTTCCACCCCAAAGATAACTGGGAGGACCTGGTAAAGTTCTTGCAGATGGCTAGGAAAAAAGCCAGGGAATCTTACGTAGAGACAGAACTGATTTTTGCTTTGGCAAAAACAAATAGACTCTCCGAGTTGGAAGAGTTTGTCAGTGGCCCCAACAATGCTCACATACAACTGGTAAGTGCCTCGTACTTAACCAACAACCTTTAAGTGAGAAGTGAATGCTAGCTTTGTTGGCGATCTTTGAGCCTTGGTGTTCTTGCCCTATGACAGACCCCACTTCCTCTTTAGGTTGGCGATCGCTGCTACGAAGAGGGGATGTATGATGCAGCAAAACTGCTCTACAACAACGTATCAAATTTTGCCCGCCTGGCCTCGACGCTGGTTCACCTGGGGGAGTATCAGGTGGCTGTTGATAGCGCCCGGAAAGCCAACAGCACGAGGACCTGGAAAGAGGTAAAAATGCCTCTTTGTAAATGAGGTTGTAACTGTGATAAGAAATTGAACAGCTAATGGCTGCCAAAACTAGTATACAACTCATCTGTCATAGCATCTGCAGCTGTAAATATTGCACCATCCCTTTTAAAGCTGTCACTGCTAACTGCCTACTACTTGCTCAAAAAAAAACAAAACCCATTTTAAGCTTTCCTTTTTTTTAAAAAAGGGGGGAATTAGGACTGAAGTTGTAAAGTGGCATCTTTGAACCCAAGGGCAAAATGGCTGCCTGGGCCTTTCACCTTGATGTACATACTTGCTAACAGCACTTCTCTGGTTGCAGGTGTGCTTTGCCTGCGTGGACGGAAAGGAATTTCGGCTTGCACAGATCTGTGGCTTGCACATAGTAATCCATGCTGATGAGCTTGAGGAGCTGATCAGTTACTATCAGGTCAGATGCCTTTAACGGTCTAAGGTATAAGTCTTCATGCTACTGCAGTATTATCTGAGGCTAGCCTCAATCTGGCATTTAATATAGTCTTTCTAGAAGGCTTTTGGTATAGGAATTAATGTCATGCAGTTGATTCCCTTTTACAAGGTTCTGTTAAACTAGTAAGGAGGGTGGGGAAGAACTTGTATTTCAGGAAGTCCTGGGTCAGTCTAGTATATAATTGAGGGAGGTTCTAGCAGAAATGATGTTTGAAATCTAAAGAATGGCTAAGTCTAGCTTTGTAGTGGACAGCATAAACAGTTATATAACTATGTTCCTTGAAAACGTATGGATTATAATAATGAGTATATAACTATAATCCTGTTTGTATTCCGTAAAGGGGTTTGGAACTTCCCATATCTAAGCTGATGTTCTTTCCCTATATTTAGGGAGTACCCTTTAAAGCCAAGGTTCTCTAACACTAAATTAGGATTTTGGGGTTCTTGGCCAGTCTTTGCCAGGAGTCTGCAAAGGTTCCTATTGTGTGTTGAATTCTAGGATCGCGGTTACTTTGAAGAGCTGATTGCCCTCCTAGAAGCTGCTCTGGGCTTGGAGCGGGCCCACATGGGAATGTTCACGGAACTTGCCATCTTATATTCCAAGTACAAACCCCAGAAGATGAGAGAACATCTAGAACTTTTCTGGTCCAGAGTCAATATTCCAAAGGTATGTTGTGCAGGTAACATAAGAACAGCCCCACTGGATCAGGCCATAGGCCCATCTAGTCCAACTTCCTGTATCTCACAGTGGCCCACCAAATGCCCCAGGGAGCACACCAGACAACAAGAAGACCTGCAAGGCTTCCTGGGAATTGTAGTTAAGAACATAAGAACAGCCCCACAGGATCAGGCCATAGGCCCATCTAGTCCAGCTTCCTGGATCTCACAGTGGCCCACCAAATGCCCCAGGGAGCACACCAGATAACAAGAGACCTCATCCTGGTGCCCTCCCTTGCATCTGGCATTCTGACATAACCCATTTCTAAAATCAGGAGGTTGCACATACACATCATGGCTTGTACCCCATAATGGATTTTTCCTCCAGAAACATGTCCAATCCCCTTTTAAAGGCATCCAGGCTATACGCCATCACCACATCCTGTGGCAAGGAGTTCCACAGACCAACCACACGCTGAGTAAAGAAATATTTTCTTTTGTCTGTTCTAACTCTCCCAACACTCAATTTTAGTGTTCTCCAGACTTCCTGTTAGTGTTTGTGTCCTGTCTGCAGTGAGCACTCTAAGGAGCCAATAAAAATGTAAAAATGGTATTGGGGTGGGGGCAGTAGACTGAAATTTAGAATTGCCCAATCACAGTAGCTTCTGCTGTACGACAAAGCCAGCAGTGAGGGGGTTCAGGCGTGCATCCTAAGGAGAATTCGGAGTTGAGGCACCACACTAGCTAAGGCTCTGAGATGTATTTTTCACATTTTTATACTTCTGTTTCTCCAGGGAGCTTGGGGTGGTATAAGATTCCTTCCCTTCTTTTGTCCACACAGCAACCCTGTGAGGTTGAGAGATAGTGACTGGCCTGAGGTCACCCAGGAAGATTCATGGCTGAGCAGGAATTTGAACCTTGATGGTGGGATATAGAATGGCCTCCCCTCAGACCAAAGACTGGGCAGGTTTGGATGGGAGAAGGCATTCATTCAGATCCTAGCTACAAGCCATTTAAAGCAAGGGTGTCCAACTCATTTCATACAGCAGGCTGAATCGCATTCACGGTGCCAGTTGGGGGCTGGCAGTGATGTTGTTAAGCAGGAAGTGATGTCATTGAACAGATCATGATCAGAAATGAGCACTTGCTTTAGCTGTAAATGATAGAAAATACACACATCGATCACATTTTCAAGATATGGGAAAGCCCATATCTCCCATGGGGCACCCTATCAGCAGTGATACCTTGGCACAGCTCAGCTGGTGGTGGTGCTGGGAGAGCCCAAGGGCTGGATAAAGAGCTTCTACGGGCCACATCCAGCCTGCAAACCTTATGTTTGACAACCATCATTTGGAGCTTTCAGAGATCAACACTTCTGGTCTCTGAAAGCAAAATCAAGAGCCAGCAAAGCTGGCATGGTATCAGCCGTTGTCATCCCAGTGATGGGTTCTCCTTGTCTCTGTCCAGCATACATATGCTTAAGGTGAACAACAGTTGCCCTCTGTTTTTCAGGTGCTCAGAGCAGCGGAACAGGCCCATCTCTGGGGAGAACTGGTCTTCCTCTATGACAAATACGAAGAGTATGACAATGCAATAATTTCGATGATGAACCATCCTACAGATGCCTGGAAGGAAGGGCAATTCAAGGACATTATTGCCAAGGTAAACCACTGAAATGGCTGGACCTTCGCAGCTGGACCTGGATATGGTGTGTGAAAGGTTTTGTCACAACTTAAAGTTGACATGCTCTGATTGCACTAGCCAGGAGCACCTTGAAAAACAAACATGGCAAGGTATTGAAAGGCTAGTAACAAATCTCCATATGGCTGACTTAGGTATAAATGATCTGTAACTTTCTGAGAGTAGTGTGAATTGGCTCCCTTAAATGTTGCCCTGACCTACTCTTTGTGATGTAGGCACAATATGGTCTGGATAGGATTTGTCATTCCTAAATATAACTGCTGACATACTCTGAGGTGCAGTTAGTAGGCACTTGAGCCTCAAATGGAATCATTGTTGCTTTTAGGGTCCTTTCCTAAAATACTACATCAGTTGCATTGGTCCACAGCTCATCTTCTAATGGCTCACCCTTGACTGTCTGTAGGTAGCCAACGTGGAGTTGTATTACAAAGCCCTACAGTTCTACTTGGATTATAAACCATTGCTGATCAATGATCTCCTCCTTGTGTTGTCCCCACGGCTGGATCACACCAGGACTGTCAGTTTTTTCTCCAAGGTGAGTTGGAGGCACACAAGTTCATGCAAAGTGTCCAGGTTTGTCTGCTTGGGGTCTTCGACTTCAGCGGGGGCAGGCTTACCTTTTTTTAATGCAAAGATTTTGGTGTTGTGACTATTTTCAACTTCCAGATCTGTGGCAGCCCACACTTTATAAAACTCTTAACAGTATTTAATGTTCCCAATCTTTAACTTTGCTTGTAAAGGTTCCTTTTGGTTGGGCTTTGTAGAGAGGGCTGGTATGCAACTTGACTAACAAGAGAAGACCTTAATGTCTGAGTACCCCCCTGTACTTCTGAGGTCCTGCAAAGCAGTTTTGTCTAAAACTTACCCTTCTTGTTTTACAGGTTAATCAGCTGCCTTTAGTAAAGCCTTATTTGCGCTCAGTCCAGAACCATAACAACAAAGGAGTCAACGAGGCACTGAATAATCTCCTAACGGAGGAGGAAGACTATCAGGTGAGCTCTTTGAAGTGTTATGGGGGTGGCTTGGAGCATGGATGTGGGATGGAAATGGTGAGGAACAGTATGAACGCATCCAGTTCGTGGGCCTCTTCTTCAGAGCTCCCTTTCTAAAATGGTTGGCAACCTTCAGTCTCGAAAGACTATGGTAGAAGCCTACAGCACCCAGTATTCCCAGGCGGTCTCCCATCCAAGTACTAACCAGCCCTGACCCTGCTTAGCTTCCAACATCAGACAAGATCAGGCATCTGCAGGGTAACTGCTCTGTGTTATATCCAGCAAGCAGGGGCTGACTTGGAAGAGTACCTGCTTAAGCATGCAGAAGGTGCCAGGCTCCAACCTCCAAGTGGGATTGGCAAAGACACTGGAAAGCTACTGTTGGAATAAATAGTCCTGAGTTAGGTGGGCCGAAAGCTGGACTTGGTGGAAGTCCAACTTAATTACTTTCAGTGTGCAAAAGCAGACCGATGGGAGCCATAGAGATCATGTTGGTATCGGAAAGTCAGGGTAGACTTGTCCACCCCGAGGCCAGACGTACAAACTTTGGCATGACGTACAAGCTGGAGAATTCTCTTGGGTAGTTGAAACATCCTCATCCTCTTAAGTTCACAGTAGTGGCTGATGTTTAAAGTTGGTCCCACAGTAACGCTTGAGAGAGACAACATAGAAGCCGCCTTTTCAGAAACGTATTGCGTTTCAGGGGTCTGTTCATAAGTACAGTAATGCCCCTATCTGTGCTGTTGTAGCTGTCAGTTTCACTGGGGGGTGTTGTCAGTTTCACTTCCTTATTGCCAAATTCACAAAGGTTCTATCAGTTTCACAGTGGTGCTGCTTGAAATGTCCCCAAGTGGTTTCCGTACCCAGAAGCATTGGCTACCAACTGAAAGTAGGATCTGAAGGTGTTCGTTCATACATTAGGCATTCATAAGTAGGAGAGCTTCTGTATAGCTGACATAGCTCCTCGCCTGTTTAAAAAGCTGCGGCATACCTGTTCTGTAGCACTGATGGAGTAGAGGCAACCTTGGTTTTTGTAGGGCTCTTTTTTTTTTTCCTGGCACCCTTTTTTTGGTGCCATCTCACTTCTCCTTCCTCCAAACAGGGCTTGCGGGCATCCATTGATGCTTACGATAACTTCGACAACATCACGCTGGCTCAGCGGTTGGAGAAGCACGAGCTGATTGAGTTCAGGCGTATTGCGGCTTACTTATATAAAGGCAATAATAGATGGAAGCAGAGTGTGGAGCTCTGCAAGAAAGATCGCCTTTATAAGGTCAGTGGTGGTTCCCTTTGGGATGGGGGTGGAGTCTTTTTTTGTGTTTGAAAGACAGAACAGCCCTAGATCTTTGCTCTTAATGTCTATCTCATGATGCTAGAGAGGTGCCATAGTGGAGTAGTAGGTGCTTTTGCATGCAAAAGGTTCTCAATTCAATCTCAGGAAATCTCCGAAGAGAAGCCCTGCTGGATCAGGCCCAAGGCCCATCAGCATCTTGTTTCCCACAGTGGCCCACTCACTGTCTCCCAGGAAGTGGGGAAGCAGGAGAGAAAGGCATACCACTGTTGCTTCCCTGCGGTTGGAATTCAGAGGCACGCTGCTGCTGAATCTGGAGGGAGCATGTAGCCAGTAGACCTGCCCATGAATTTGTCCAATCCCTTTTCAAGCCACTCAAACTAGTGGCCATTGCCATGTCTTGTGGTAATGAGTTCCACAGACCCATGATGCACTATGTGAACTACCTCCTCTTGTCAATCTTATTCCTGCCAATCAATTTCATTAAAGGTCCCCTGGCTAGTATTGAGGGGAGATAATGGGCTACCTAGAGAGTATCGCAGGGAAATTCCTGTCTGAATTATGTAACACTGTTGATGATGGTACTGACCTACCTGAACTGAGGACCTGACTCTGCAGCTGCCTATGTTCTAGAGCAGCGGGTGGCCAAACTTGCTTAATGTAAGAGCATGTATGATAAAACTTCAGATGTTTGAGAGCTGCAATAATTTAAGAAGCATTTAAATTCTTAATTTGCTCACCCTGAACACTGAACTTATGTTTTTAATGCAGTGGACTGTACAGCTTGAAAATGTATTTAGCCTGTTAATTGTGGTGCGAAAAGGAGCTTAGTCAACCTGTTCCCACGAGCCGCACATTATATGTCAATGTGGCTCGCAAGCTGCTGTTTGGCCACCCATGTTTTAGAGTCAAAATATCTGATGTAGCTACTCTGGCCAAAGAACAGAGTATGATGATTCAGCTCAAGTGTTCAGCTTTGCAAAGGAGCTGTTTCATTTTAGGATAGCTCCGTATTCACAAGATGGGTCTGACGGAAACTGTTTGGGCTAAGATTGCCTTAGAAGTGGGGGATCTTGGTGGTTCTGGGAAGATAAATCTTGACAAACACAGCCGGAGACCAAAATCCTCCACTTCTGGAGTGTTTAAGAAAGTGCAGCTGGCTGACAATGTCTTGGGGCCCAATCCTAACCAGGTCTACTCAGAAGTCCTATTTTGTTCTATGGGGCTTACTCTCAGGAAAGTGTGGTTAGGATTGCAGCCTTAATCTCATTTGATTGACAAGGCTGCTTCCCTTGTAGGATGCCATGCAGTACGCGGCAGAGTCCAAAGATGCTGAGCTAGCAGAGAAGCTCCTTCAGTGGTTCCTGGAAGAAGACAAAAAGGAATGTTTTGCCGCGGCTCTCTTCACGTGTTACGACTTGTTGCATCCGGATGTGGTCCTGGAGTTGTCCTGGAGGCACAATATTATGGACTTTGCAATGCCTTATTTCATCCAGGTGATGAGGGAGTACCTTGCCAAAGTGAGTATGGCTTCTCAAAAGACGTGCTGCTACTGCGGGGCTGTGGCTTCCTAAGCGGTGTCCTCCTTGGCCTTGTGCGAGAGGCTGCAGCCCGTCTCCTTCTTAAAACGGACTCAAAGTTTTTATGATGCAGTGATGTGTTTCAAGTTGAGATGCAGCAATCTGGGGAGCCAGGGGGGAAAAGCAAATCCTGTTGTGGGTTGTAACCAGTATTTTCCTCAAGGGATCCATGCTGCTACATAAGAACAGCCCCACTGGATCAGGCCATAGGCCCATCTAGTCCAGCTTCCTGTATCTCACAGCGGCCCACCAAATGCCCCAGGAAGCACACCAGATAACAAGAGATCTGCAAGGCTTCCTGGGAATTGTAGTTAAGAACATAAGCACAGCCCCACTGGATCAGCCCATTGGCCCATCTAGTCCAGCTTCCTGTATCTCACAGCGGCCCACCAAATGCCCCAGGGAGCACACCAGATAACAAGAGACCTGCATCCTGGTGCTCTCCCTTGCATCTGACATAGCCCATTTCTAAAATCAGGAGGTGGCACATACACATCATGGCTTGTAACCCGTAATGGATTTTTCCTCCAGAAACTTGTCCAATCCCCTTTTAAAGGCATCCAGGCCAGTCGCCATCACCACATCCTGTGGCAAAGAGTTCCACAGACCAACCACACGCTGAGTAAAGAAATATTTTCTTTTGTCTGTTCTAACTCTCCCAACACTCAATTTGAGTGGATGTCCCCTGGTTCTGGTGTTATGTGAGAGTGTAAAGAGCATCTCCCTATCCACTCTGTCCATCCCCTGCATCATTTTGTATGTCTCAATCATGTCCCCCCTCAGGCATCTCTTTTCTAGGCTGAAGGGGCCCAATTGCCAGCTGCACGGCAGCTTGGTGGTGGTGGTTCCAGATGTGCGACATCACCACTGTGCATCACTAGACTTCAGGAACTCTGAGCTGCAAGGAACTCTGCTTAGCTGGGTTTTGAGCTGTGCACCTTTAGAGGAAATGATGGCTTAACCAACCTACTTCCCCTGGGAAGCACCAGCATTTAGTTAACAGGGTTCCAGTTCTTAGTTTTGTGCTCATACGATTGTTGGAATGATTAATGATCACTCCCCATCACCTTTAAACTAGGATGTGTTTGAGTTGCAGTTGATAGTGATGCTTGAACAAGCCAATGTTGGAGGATACTATTGGTTTACTTGCAGTTGAGAGCACTGCTTGCAGGAATGTAACCTCGACATCCTTTCCTTTGTGTTCTTGAAACACTTTAATGGACCACGATTACGGCAGCTTTCGGTACGACACTGAAGTCCTGAATAAAAGCCACATCAAAATGGCACGAAAGCTCTATTTCTATGTAACCTATAGGCCATTCCCATTTGAGTTCAGGTGTGAAACTGTAGGGTTAGATGTGTTGCGTTGTGCCAACACACCATGTATATGGGAAAGACATTTTTTTTAACTAACAATACAACCTCAATCAGTAGAAGCAACAAGAGATGTGATTTTGTGTTGAATGATACAGGTGGCACCTCGATAGCCTGACACACTACAGATAACCAAGGTCTACCTTTAAATGCCTTGTAACAAGGGCAAAAAGCATCAAAATCCAATTTCCTACCTTTGCATTGTTAAATTACAATTTCATTGCATTATTCACCCCATCTAGTGGCTGATTGTGGTATAGTGTCTATACCAATGTGTTCAGGGGTGACAATAAAGGAGCAAGAAACTTGGTAGTGGGTCTTTAAATCGATTCCCCCCCCCCTCCACTGTGGGTTTTGGAACAGAAGCCCAGTGGATAACAAAGCATGACCTATATATGAATCACTCTGAGATGCCCTGGCCTGGAATTGAAACACAAGTAACTAGTTCACTGCACATGAAGTAAGATACTATTGCTGATTCAACATCTGAGGGAAGATGCTGAACTTTTTTGTAGCTATGCATATAAACTGACACTTAGACCTTTAACATAACTTTGCCAAAAAATGGCAGAAGTATTTACTTACCTGGGTGGGTTTGTCCCCCATGTAACAATTGTGTGTATCATTTTGAGATTGGTCTTGGCTTATTAAGTATTCCCCTCTGAATTTTTTTTTTTGCAGGTTGATGGTCTGTTTAATAAGGTGACGGTTTCTCTAGTTTTATTGTGTGTGTTTTTTAAACTTGTGTCTGTTTTAAAACACATCTTGGATTCTAAGGGAGCCTAGCTGTAGCTGTTGCTGAAAACTGAATCATCTAGCTTGTTCTAACTATTTTGTATTCCTAATGTTAGAGTGAAACACACCTTCTCAAACGACTTGGCTAAATCCAACCAGACTTTGCTTGCTTTTTTCATCTGTTGGACTCCAGAATTATTTAGCATTTGCTAACTTGGTTCTATTTTTTCATGACTCTCTTGACATGTACCTAAAAGACTGATATCATCACTCTTGAGGTACTATACTTAAATCAAACTACAATCAATTGTTTGAAAGTGTGGTATTAAGTGTTTCATCCAGAGTGTGTGGGGGGGGAGACAGCTAATTACGATTACATCTTGGGAATGGTTGGGAACTGAAAAGCTAAACTGTTGGGCAGAGTGTTAAAATGAAATTCCGCAGCCTATACAACCCTCCATTAGTGTTCTCTCCCCCAGTGTGAGGGGGCATGTGCTAGCAAAAATTACGATCTACTATTGTTGACCAACAGTGCTTCAAGCTGAACTCTGGCTGGATTTGACAAGTGACAAACATCTACTAAACACTCAGTCTTCCCAAAATAGCATGCATGAAGAGACTGGTTTGAAAACGTATGAGAAGCACAAACTAATATAGTACCTGTCATTGAAGAATGAAGTTTTTATGTAAACATGTTTAACTTCTCTCATCTAAGTCTTCCTAACAGCCAGTTATGTATCTCTCTGCCAGAAGGCATACATCAATTAACACAGTCTGAACATGTAAAAACAAGGGGAAATTAAGCTATCCCAGTATGTGTGTAACACTATAGTCAAAAGCATGTCCCCTTCAAATTCTTCCACCCACAAGAGGTAAACTGTCTCTGGAGGGAAGGAATTGCATTTCTTGACTAATAGACATGCAACTGTTGGAGGCAGTTGCATGTCTTGTGTGCTTAAGTAGGATCCATCATGACCTGGTACCATTGTCTCAAGGGGCATTGGCTGGATCCTGGTGCAAAAGGAATATTAAAGATGGTTCTGAGAATATACCTGGCCCTAGGAATTTGGGTGTGATACTAAAGTTGAACTCTTAACCTCCTACACAAAAAATCCACTCCTAGTTTTTTCCTCATCCCCTACTGTGCTGAAATAACCTGATTTAAGAGCCTTGAAAATTGAATCAGTCTTTTTGCAATTGCCCTTTAGATAGGTATCCTCCTTGCTCCCCCATTCTAGAATAAATACCCTGACTGCCACTCTCAACAGAAAGTTGAAACTTCTACAGATTGCAGTGGATGAAAAACTTATTTTCTGTATGTGTGGTAAACACACTCCCCCCCCCCCCCCCACACACACACACTATTTTTGTAGCAAACTCAAGGAACAGTACTCTGAGTGTTTAGGAATCTGAGCATGAAGGCAACCAACAGGGTTTAGATTTTTATTGGGGGACCAGCTATGTTGGCAGAGGATCAAAGTCTGATCCTGAAAGGCAGGTCTTGTAAATTGAATGTATAGTATCCTAGCTTTCTAAGACATGAACTGTAAATGTAGAGATCCTTTTCATAGGAATGGCCTCTACAAATGAACACAGGTTGACCTGTGGCTAAGACGGCAGTAGGTTTAAATGAGGACTCCGCTTTCTCAGCAAAGCAAGTGGCAGCCACACTAAAACCATAGTTGTGTGTTGGCAGTGCCACTCTCTTCTCATCCTGGAAAGTGGAACCAGTAGTTTGGAACTGAAGTTCTAACTCCAGCTGCTTTCCACTTGAGTGAGGCTTGGTGCTATTTAGGCAGCAATTGAGAGCACTTTTTTACATGGCCTTCTGGATTACATAGCCATGAACAAATAGCATGAGAGTCATGTATGGCATAGGCTTGTGGAGACCATTGTGATCTTCCCTCCTTAAATTCCAAGTGTTCACTGTTCAAAACAAAGACTTGGTTTTCTGGCTGACTAGTATGGTTGTCAATTTATGTGCTTGAAAAGCTGCTGAGAGTGAAAGTAGATTTTTGTCCCTTTTTTGCTGTTGAGCTTAAGTTGCCCGTAAGACGCTGTTGCAGACTGAATACGTTCTACTACAGACTGACACGTAGGTACTTGCTTGGGAGTAAAGTCAATAGAGTTCAATTAGGAGGCAGGTCTTGGATTGCACCGTTATGGATACACACAGGCTGCAGTCCTATATGTGCTTGCCTGGGAGTAAGGTCCATAGAATTCAATGAGGAGACAGGTCTCGGATTGCACTGTTATGGATACATGATCACCTGCTGTCTATGTCTAGACTTTATCTGAATTAGGAGGCTGGACAAGATCCCACAGGCACCATGGAACATTAATGCAGCTGCTGTGATGGGTGGCAGTCTATGCTCTAGGGGCAGAATGTAGACTCTAGGTAAAGTTCCTTCACAAATATTTGCTGTTTGCTTTATAACTTAGGTGGATAAGCTTGATGCTTCTGAAAGCCTAAGAAAAGAAGAGGAGCAAGTATCGGAACCTACTCCAATAGTATTCGGTAGGTGGAAGATTCAACTTTCTTTGATAGGCCCTTAACACATTTAAAGTCTGGTACTCATTTCTCTCCCCTCCTCTATAGGATGTGGTTGGTGTTCAGTTTAATTCTGGTGGCTGTCCTATAACTTGGTGTGTACACATTTGTAGAGAACTAGCCACTGTACCCTAGAGACAAGACAGGCTTGCAAAGAGATTCCTTGCACATGCACAAATGGGTGTCTAATACAGCCCTGCTCCCTTGTGACCCTGAGTGGAGGTTACATTCCTAGGCACACCCAGCCCCAAATGTCTGACTGGCAAAACAGCATGAATGACCCATTGCAGCAAAAACTGTATCTAGCCTCATATGGCCAAACTGTTTAAGCAGTGGATCTCACCCTTGCCTTTCTGCAGTAGATAATGTTCTCTCTGATTGGAATGACTTCAGTTTTAGAGCTCAGTATTTCAAGAAGATAGATTTAGTGCACCTCTAATAAGAGACATGCCGGGGAGAACACTTGCCGTTATGACAATTTGGAAAGATGAAACCTCTTCTCAGAAAAGAGAACCAGTGAAAACCAGTACCCTCTTGCAGGAGTTTAGTAAAAGTCTCTTGTTCTGGGCTTGGGTTTCCAAAAAAACGTGTGTCCCTGTTTACATTCCAGATCTTTCCATTAAAGGAAGCTGTTGACCCCGTGGCCCACTCTAGTGGGAATGGCTTAAACCGAAACTCGGTACTCCCCTGCATGAGGCATGTGTGGTTTTTAGTGTGCCTTAATAACAGAGGCCTGGTCTGTGGCAGAGTTAAGTCTAGACTGGGTGACCCCAACTAACAGGTCTAACTGCAGTGTGTTAGTTCTGGCTGTGCGTAACCTTCTTTCTGTTTAAAAAAAAATGCGATATTGTCTTGAATTTCAAGGCCTCAGGAAATGGGGTTTAAGGGAAATGATGAAAAGTTGTTGGAAATGCATGGGGGGAAATTTCTCATCAAACCCCATTTTCATAGTTTAATGTCTTGTACAGCATGGGAGCTATTGACTGCAGTCGTTCCATTCAGTGAGCCACCTGCAATAAGCCAAACAGTTTTCCAACTGGGGATGCCAATAGACAATGTAACCTAGTGCATAAACGGACTGTAAAAATGTCCCTTGGTACTTGGAGTATTGGCTCTTCACCTGGCCTAGAATATGGCAGTGGCCTTCCCCTCTTTCTGTTCAGTCTGCCTTGTAATCTCTAACTGCCCCCCCTGAATGCAGTGATCTTTTTCTGGACCCTTAGTGACTGCTGGGTAGCATGAATAGGGATGCGCAGGCCATGTTTCTAAAATGGATTTGCTTCCTTCCAGGTCAGCAGCTAATGTTGACGGCCGGCCCCAACACAGTACCCCCACAGGCCAACTTCCCCTATGGATACACAGCACCAGGATTCACCCAGCCACCCGTCTACGGCTTCAACATGTAACCTGCGCTGCGACAGACCTTTCTAACCGTCTGGCCAACTTCTTCCTGTCCCTTTTAATTTTTTTTGTCCAAGAAGGCACAGATGACTCCTTTCCTGGCAAAATGCCCTTGCAGTCCCACTTGGGTTAAGAGACACATCCAAAGGACACTGTTATTTATTGCTATGTCCTGTAACATTTCAACCTCCAAAAGGCAGCTTTTTTTCTCTCCTTTTTCCCCCCCTCATTATTGACATTTCAAGGCTGTGTCTGAAGCTGATATGGCACCTCTGAATCTACATTATGGCAATAACTTCTTGAGGCCAGGAGCAGCTGGGGGAGGTGGGTGTGGGGGCAGAGCCGGTGCTTCCCTCTTGTTCTCCTTCACGGCCGATTCCTCTTGCCAAGCTGCATATACATTGGGAAATCTCCTGGCACCAAGCAGTTAGTGCTCTAAAGAACCGATGAAGCTACTTTTGGGGAGCAGGGACTTGAGTCCAGGCTTGACCTGCTGGTGGGACAGGTTGGAAAACAGTAACTTAAACACAACACACACACACACGCTCCTCCATCTGTTTGCAGTACCGTGCAAAAAGGAAAAGTGTAAAGGAGACGGGTGTTGGTTTTGACAGAATGTCGCAGAGAAGCCTCTCTGCCTTCTGGAGTAGTTCCTAAATGTTTAGGAAAGGAGTTGGATCACAGCGTGGACTTTTTTTTTCTTTCTTGCTGCTCAGTGGCCTTCAAATGGTACAAATTTAATAAGTCTCCAGCTGTGTGATCTGGTTGCAAACATCTGGTGGGGGGGGTGTCTGGCCAGCCACGATGGTACAAAACTGTTGATGTCATTGACTCCTAAATTAACAGGCAAGTTGGCACACATGTCTACTTTATTGCTTCTTGAAGCCTTGCTTTCAGGCTCAGAATCCCTCCAAGTTGGCTTGACCAGAGCGTCGGCCCTCTGCGTGCCTAGAGCGACCTCTCCAAACCGCCCGGGCTCTCGTGACGTCAGCGGTGTGTCCGCCGCGCACTCTTTCCTTCTGTAGAGAATGCCAATAGGAATGTATTACTTTTTTCTTTTGCCAACTCTTTCAGAGACGTGATATCATTAACAACCATTTTATGTACTTTAAATTAGACCACAATGTATAATTTATGGCTATGGATCTTGTGCTAATCATGAATATTATGAAAGTTGAATTATAAACATGAAATCAAACTGGTGTTGCTCCTGTGGTTTGAAATGCAAGAATGGGCACAAGAGATCATGGGAGCCAGCCTTGCTTAAGATGGCTTTACATAGTGTAGCCACAAAGGATGAATACTCCATCCCCTTTTTCCGTGCTTTAGAGCAGCATTTCTTAATCTTTGGCCCCCCAGTGTACCACTCCTCATGGCTTGCCTCAGTTTCTCAAACGGTGGGTTGGGACCCACTAGATGGGTCGTGAGCCAGTTTCAGGTGGGTTGCATAGCACCTAGCTCGGCCGCCATTGAAAATACAGGGTATAGAGCTGCTGGGCAGTGTGGACTCCGGGTGGGAGAGAGGTCTGGTGCTTAGCCCTGAATAGGTGGGGACGCTGGAAAGGGGAGGAGGAGAGAAGGATCAAAGTCTGCATTCTGCTGTGGCTTCTGAGCTGGAATGCTTGAGTTCTGAGCTATGCAAAATAACAGCACAAGCATGCTTTGCAATGGGTCCTTTGGCTTAGGTATAAAGCCTACATTGATGATGATGATGCTTCCAGTCATGACATCACTTCCAGGTTAATGACATCACTTCTGGTAGGTCCCAGGTTTTACAGCAACTGTTACCCTGCACATGCCTGATCTCATCTGATCTTGGAAGCTAAGCAGGGTCAGGCCTGGTTAGTACTTGGATGGGAGACCGCTTGGGAATACCGGGTGCCGTAGGCTTAGACCATAGTCTTTCGAGACTGAAGGTTGCCAACCATCTCCCTATACTGAACACTATCTCCCGATCTTGTCTGATCTCGGAAGCTCAGCAGGGTCAGGCCTGGTTAGTACTTGGATGGGAGACTGCCTGGGAATACTGGGTGCTGTAGGCTTCTACCATAGTCTTTCGAGACTGAAGGTTGCCAAGCAAAACTTCTGGTAGGTCCCAGCAGACTATCATTCTAAAAAGTGGGTCCCGGTGCTAAAATGTTTGAGTACCAGTGCTATCTTAAGTACCACCAATACCAGTTACATCACCCCATGGTCCCGCCCCTTCTGGTCCTGCCACATGGAAACTCCTGTGAAGGTGGGAAATATTCCTGCACTTACCAGTGACCAGCTCACCACTTGATAGTCAGCAGTGCTGCCAGTAATAATGGTGAGAGCCTACCTGAGACAGAAGCTGATCCTCCAGTCAAAATCTCCCTGGGCAGTGGAGGCAGAGCTTTACAAGGAGGATTGGCTTTGCATGCCCCTGGGCAGCAGCTTGGGTATGACCAGTTGAGAACCACTGCTATACAGCTTGCTGGAGGATCCTGGGGTACCATATTCCTAAGTCCTTGTACCTCTCCTCTTTTCCTTCCTCCTACTCTAGTTATCGTGTGGGCTTTGTGGCAGCCATAAGTAATTCTCTCTGTCCTTACATTGCACCAAGCAGCATTTGTGCTAATTGGAGCAACCTGGCTGTGGTGGGGGGGGGAGAGAGAGAGAGAGAGAGGTGGTTGGCCTGACTCTCCTCCTCTCCTGCACCCTTTCAATGGGGATTAGCTTGTGGGCCCTTGAGGGCTATATCAGAAAATCTCATTGGCTGCTGTGGGAGTTACAGCAACCTCAAGTCCCGGCTTTTCTCAAGTGCAGTTTGAGGATGCTACAACTCCCACACTCTTGGTCTAATCTGGTAGGCAAGAGTGCAGCTTATGTCCTGGGCGTGAATCCATCCTGAGATGCAAGGTTATGAGACGAAGATGTCCAAGGGGGCTATAACATCCTTTGTTTACTCCTCAGTGGCATTCAAGTGCTACACCTGTGATATTAAGCCTCCAGGTATTTCATCTGCTTGCAAACATCTGAGACTGTTTTCTGGGCAGCCATCTGCTGCAGCGGAAACTGCTACTATAACTCATCATGGCTCCTGGGGTATCTTTCAGAACTTAAAATGAAGCGTGTTTGCTACGAAGGCCCATGTGGCAAATGTCCGTCTCTTCCAAGGTTTTAGTGTCTTGGAGATTGATGGTGCAGCTTGCCTGGGGCCTTGCTATCATAGCTGCTGCCCTTTCGCTACACTAGGGGGCAGCACCTACCTGGGGAGCAAGTGTGTTTACACAGAACGGCTTCACACCACTAAACTATTTATCAAAATGCGGATGTGTGTCTTGTCCAGTCTTGCGGTGGGCGTACTCTGCCAGCCATTCTGCATTCACCTGCAGCTCTAACAGCAATAATACACCCAACCGCCCTTCCCCTTTGCAAAGCATCTAATAGAAAACCTGCATTAAGCACTACTTTTATATGTAATGGAAAGTGGGGGTGGTACTAGGTAGTGCTTTCCTTGCAGGGGTGGAGGGTAAAGGCAAGCATGCATGTGATCTTGTCTTTGCTTATCCTTAAGGCACCTTCATTTTAAATTGCTAGTAGCAAACAGGCTTCATTTTAAAATTGCTGTTCCTGTACTCTTTCCAGCATAATTGCTTTTGGCACGTAAAAAGCTTACCTACAGAAGCCAAGTATTTTATGCAAGAAAGGAAATGCATGCATAAACTGTAAAGCGATACCTGCATTTAATATACAGCTGGAGCTTTAGTAAGATACTACTCTTAATAGTAAGGCCCAACTTTTACTCAACGTTTCAGTTTTTCTGCAGCCCCGAGAGAACTTAACTTGAGGAGACCTCTATGATCACACCCCCCTCCAGGATGCAGCCTTTGCCCTGTTGGCACAGAAAGTTGGATAAGATTGGACCCTAAGGCTGTGATCCTAAGCCTTCTTTTCAGGCCCCAAGGAATTAAAAGATTTCCGAATAGACATGCCTAGGCTGCTGCTTTAAAAGCCTTAAATTGAGAGTGCTGCCTGCTCAATTCCTATCCCTAAAGGGGGTTGCAACAAGTTCCAAGGGACCAATTTTCAAGAACCTGAATTCCTGAACCACAAACCTATTTTTAAAATGCTTAGTAGTGTCCTCAAGCCACTGGCACAGCTACCCTCTCTGGTACCCGGGGCCATAGCTCTCCATGTCATCCCCTTCCCAGAAGTGCTAGACCGAGAAGTAATGATGGGTGATGTCATCACATCAATGCACTTACTTCTGGAGTGCTTTGGGAGCCACCCTGAGTGGCTTGCAATGACTGAGTGCCTGCAAGGTGGGGTGCAGGAGAAGGTACTGTGGTGGCATCCTTGTTGCTGCAGTACCTTCTCCTACAAACCCCCCCCCCCATGACACAGACAGGAAGACATGGTGGGTGAACTGGCTCTGCCAGTGGGGATGCAGGTCGGAACCCCCTCAAGTCATGGTGCCCAGGGCACTCTACCCCCTTTGCCTCCCTTAGCTATGCCACTGTCTGGAGCAGGCTGTGCACACCCCTGTGGCCTTGGCTAGGAAAGGGAAGAGAAGGCAGCAGCCCACTCAAGATAGCAGCATAATCCTCTTATCTAAAAGTATCTAGCCCCTATATGACTCCAATCCTTTTTATTGCAAAAGAGAGAGAAGGCCACACTTCAGAATCCATAAACTCCTAATCTGTGCCAGGCTTCTTCCCACCTCTGGTTTCCTTCTCTGCAATGTGCCCTTTGGACTCGAGCTCTGCCTTGGCTGTAAATCCTCCAGCATTTACCTTTTGTTTCTGAGACAGTCTGATCTTCCGTGTACAGCGATACCTTGTGCTTTTGTCTGGTTAGGGGCCAGAGCATGGATGAAAGTAAAGAATGGATGAATGTCCAAGCAGAGCCTCATTGAGTGCGCCAATTTAGTTTGCCCAGCAAAAAATATAAATAACTAAACACGGGAATGAGTGCCAAACCTAAATAAAAGAAACATAAGAACATTGATGAACATTGTGGAAGGTTGGATAAAGAATTCTGGGGGTAGAAGCACTGATGGGGAAAATATTTCTGCTGTTAAGGTGTGTGGGGTTCGCTGCAGGCAAAGCAGGGAGGAGAGGATATGCTGAAATCCTTGGGGGACTGCATATGTTTTGGGAGATCCCTTCTAAATGCCAGAATTCCTACAAGGGCAGAGTTGGAAGCCCTTGTAGCAAGCAAAAACAGGGCAAGCCACTGGTTTAATGGGACTTACTTCCAGGTAATTGTGTGTAGGACTACAACCTGACGGCCCAATCCTATCCAATTTTCAAGCACTGATGCAGGCGCAATGCAGCTCTGATGTAAGGGAACAAACAGTCCCTTACTTTGAGGAGGCCTCAATGACTGCCCCCCCACTGCAGGACGCAGTGCATGCCCAAGCTGCACTGGGGCTGGAAAATTAGAGAGGATTGGCCCCCTGAGCCTTCCTACCATCTCACAAGGCTGGTTAACCTGTATTCAGGCTGTCCAACTTTCAGACTAGAGAAGGAATCCATGCACTTGGAAAACTAGCAGCTCAGGGAGAAGCCTTGGCAGGTTGTTGTAGAAGCTGGTGGCAGGCACTTCTGTTGCTGTTTGACAGTGGAAAATGCCTTTTTTTATGGGTGTCTCCTTTCACCCCACCAAGAACAGCAAGATGGGCAGCCATGTGTGTGGCCTGGCCAATTTAACAAGAGAAATTGTGCCAGTATTTTAAAGCTGCTGAAGAATTGTTGGGGAAATAAATCTTGATTGGCGAGTGAAGGTTTATGGGGCTTTTCTTCTTAAATTGTTTTTTTTTTTTTAAGGTAGCTCTGGCTTTCTTTTGATCTCTGGGAGATCAAAGCTCCATTGGGAGCTGCCTGCAAAGTTTTTGGTATGGTGGAGATAGTTGAGAACAGCTGGAGCACAGAGGCGATCTTTATGCCTCTTGTCCTTTATGACAAAAGCACCTTTATTTGGATTGTTTATGCCAAAAAAAGGTGGAATGAATGAATGAAAAGAACTTTATGGTCTCTTGTTATCAGGTGTGCTCCCTGGGGCATTTGGTGGGCCACTGTGAGATACAGGAAGCTGGACTAGATGGGCCTATGGCCTGATCCAGTGGGGCTGTTCTTATGTTCTTAACTACAATTCCCAGGAGGACTTGCAGGTCTCTTGTTACCTGGTGTGCTCCCTGGGGCATTTGGTGGGCCGCTGTGAGATACAGGAAACTGGACTAGATGGGCCTATGGCCTGATCCAGTGGGGCTGTTCTTATGTTTATACAGGGGACCAAATGCTGCTTCCATTCCCATCTCCTGGCCACTGCTGCTGTCACTACCCCCTTTGCCATCTCTGCCTGGATTTATTCTCCTCCTGGGCATGCTTTGTTTGACAAAGCAGGCAGAATGGAAACGGAAGCACTGAGAGGATGGGTGGGTAGGGGTGGGTAGGTAAGGGCTTTGGCAGGGAGACATTGCAGCCCCTCCACTCCTCTCTCCTCCTTCCTGTTCCCCTCTTCCAAACCCAGTGGCTGTGAAAGCCAGGAGTAAGACCAGCCAAGGCCCTTACTGACCTGAGGCGATAGAGTCAGTCTGCCTCATTGACAGGCCGACTGTCCATAAGAACAGCCCCACTGGATCAGGCCATAGACCCATCTAGTCCAGCTTCCTGCATCTCACAGCAGCCCACCAAATGCCCCAGGGAGCACACCAGATAACAAGAGACCTGCATCCTGGTGCCCTCCCTTGCATCTGGCATAGCTCATTTCTAAAATCAGGAGGTTGCACATACACATCATGGCTTGTAACCAATAATGGATTTTTCCTCCAGAAACTTGTCCAGTTCCCTTTTAAAGGCATCAATCAGGACCACACGTAGGCATTAGAACAGGATCTCAATGTGTTCCTGTTTTGACTTCAATTTTATTTAATCAGAAGATTTTTAAATGATGGGATGCAACGGATTAACTGGCTGGATAGTACAGCCCTACTCCTAACCTTTATTCCTTACACTGTGTAATCCTAGCTTGGCCTTCTCCTCCCACATTTCCTCTTCCTCTCTTCCTTTTCCAACCCATCCCATGGAAGGAGGAGGAGCAGAGGTTAGGAGGCAGAGAATGCTGGGCACTCTCCCCTCCATGCAGCCCGAGGCAAGTGTTTCAGTTGGCCTCCTGCATGGGCCGGACTTGGCTGTGATTAACTTTGCCTGCTGCCCTGTCTTTGTTAGCCTTTAGCATGCCAAAATCCCCTGGTCTTAACATAAGGACCTCAGAAAAGCTCTGCTGGATCAGGCCAAAGGCCCATCTAGTCCAGCATCCTGTCTCCCATAGTAACCCACCAGATGCCACAGGAAGCACACAAAATACCTGCATCCTATTGCCATTCCCTGGCACCTGCCCTTCCAAGGTAGCCCTACTTCTTAAACCAGGAGGCTGCATAAACCCATCATGGCTTGTAACCTGTGATGGACTTTTCTTCCACATATCTTCCCATAAGAACAGCTGCACTGAATCAGGCCATAGGCCCATCTAGTCCAGCTTCCTGTATCTCACAGCAGCCCGCCAAATGCCCCAGGTGGGCATTCCCGAACCCCCTTTAAAGGCATCTAGGTCTTCCAGTGCCATCCCCACATCCTGTGGCAGGGAGTTCCGCAGACTAAAGTCACGCTGGCTCAAGAACTACTTCCTTTTGTCTCCCTCCACTCAGTTTTTGTGGCTGTCTCTTGGTCGTGTTTGACCCCTTGAAAGGCTGTGCTCCTGTCCGCACCTGGAGTGGCTCCCTGTGAATTCCAAGGGGCTTACTTCCGAGTAGGCATGCCTAGGCTTGCACCTCTTTGCTCAGGGAGCAGGTGATCCTGGCTCTCCCCTTTCCACCTTAAGCACCCCCAACACATCTCACCAGACCAGCCTCCCTGGGAAAGCATGGTGCGTGCTCAGCCTGGTGCACGCTTTGCAAGGAGAGAGACGGACACCCCCTCGCAAGCCCCCTCCCCAGCTTGCAAGAGGAGATCCCGCCCTCCATCCCCGCCCCCCTGCTTGCAAAGGGGCTGGCTCTGCCCCCTCCCTCCTCGCAGGCGCATGCACAATGCAAAGCTGTGACGCCACGGTGGCTGCCACACCCCCACTTTGGGGAGAAGGGGGCGGCGGCTGGGGCTCGCCAATAAACTCCTGCAGCCAGGCTGAGGCTCGCAGACCGCGATCTCCACCCCCCCCTTTTGCATTTCCCTGTTGCACTTGCAGGAGCTGCTCTTTTGCAAAGTGCACTTTGGAGAGAGGTGGGTGCCAGCTTGCCTGCTCATCATTGTCTGAACCCACTGCAGGGATCATGCCTGCGCCTTCCTCCTCGCCTCCTCTCCCTCCCCCTGCCTTCGTTAACCCTTTCCACACCCCCCGCTGCCTGGCTGCAGCCGCCCCCGCTGGCAAAGCGAAACTGACTCATCCAGGCAAGGCGATCTTAGCAGGTAAGGCAGGGGTGTGTGGGGGTGACTTTGATTTTACTGCCTTTGGGGGGGGTCGTTGGGGGCTTCTTTTGCATGCAAAAAATACATGGCACAGTCTTTTAAAGCCCCCCTCCCCACTTGTGATCCCCCCCCCAGGAAAGTTCCTGCAACTTTGTAAGAGAGATGAGTTGCAAACTGGTGCTCTCCCTTCCATGTGGATCTTGCATGGGGGGGGGGTGATCCTTCCTAGTAAGGGTGCCTCTGTGTGTGTGTGTGTGTGTGTGTCATTTTGGCTGGCTCTGGGATGTGCCTTGCGTTGCCTACTTGTTTGCAACCGGTAGTAAGCTCACCCAACAAGCTGTGGCCAGCCCCTCCCCTCCCTCTCACCAGCCCTGCGGTGTGCTGATTGGTTGGGTTGCACTCAGCTGTCTCTTCCGATGAGCTTGTGGCTCAAGTGGCTAGTCCCTGGGGTTTCAGTGCGCGCCCCCCCCCCGCGCCCCAGTTTGCATAGATCAGGGCAGTGGGGGCAGCAGCAGGAGACAGGGATATGGGCAAAGAAGGAACAGAGCACCCAAGAGAGAACAAGAGAGAAGCATTCATGCTCCTAGGCTAAAAATGAATGCAAGTGAGCCTGTGGGCGAAAACAGCTGTTCATTTGTTGATGTGCAACTGTTTCTATCATAAATTTGCAGAGGATTTGAGTGGGAGACACAATTGAGATGCACAAAATTATCCAGGGAAGGATAGAGCAAGTGGTTCTCAGTATGTGGTCCGTGGACCACAGGTGGTCTGCTGGAGGACCCTGAGAAGTGGTCTGTGAGGACTCAGGAAGATCAGGTTGCAGCTGTGGTGGGCCGTTCTCAACCCTCTCTGGTGGTCGGTAGACTTCCCCAAGGAATGGACAGTGCCACTGCTGGCACTCCTCTCTTACTAAATGCCCTCCCATGGACCAACAAATGTAATTTTTGTGTGCAGGGGAGTGAGGGTTTCATGCGGTCCACGACAATTCTGATTTTTGCCTCAGTGGTCCGCAGACTCCTAAAGGTTGGAAACCACTGGGATAGAGGGATGTTGTTTTTCCCTCTCGCACAACACCAGAACCAGCGGGCGTCCACTAAGGTTGAGTGACGGGAGAGTTAGGACAGACAAAAGAAAATATTTCTCTACCTAGTGTGTGTTTAGTCTGTGGAACTCCTTGCCACAGGATGTGGTGATGGCACCTGAAGGCCTAGATACCTTTCAAGGGTTGGACAGATTTCTGGAGGAAAAGGCCATTGCAGGTTATAAGCCGTGGTGGATATGTACAACCTCCTGGTTTTAGGCTACCTCAGAGTGCCAGGTATGAGGAAGTGGTACCAGGATGCAGGTCTCTTGTTGTTGTCTTGTGTGCTCCCAAAGGCATCTGGTGGGTCACTGTGAGATCCAGGAAGCTGGACTAGATGGGCCTTTGGCCTGATCCAGCGGGGCTCTTATGTACATGGTGCCTTACATAAAGGGTAACACAGGCCTCTGCTCTGAGGGGCATACAGTGACATGCAGTAACTGTTACCCTGCACATGTGTGATCTCATCTGATCTTGGAAGCTAAGCAGGGTCAGGCCTGGTTAGTACTTGGATGGGAGACCGCCTGGGAATACCGGGTGCTGTAGGCTTCTACCATAGTCTTTCGAGACTGAAGGTTGCCAACCATAGTGACATAAGGGGGAGCGCCACAGGAAGGGGAAGGAAATGGAGGCAGAGACACAAAGGGGAAGAAGAGGCGAATGGTTACAGGTGCGTAAAGCTTAGTTATGGCAGCATTGTGGGCTCTGTGCACGAGAAGTGCATTTTTCCCCAAGTTATGGCAGGAGCCCAAGGGGGGGTGTAGCACAGGTTAAGTTGCTTGTCTTGGGAGAGGTGTTGTCAGGCAGGCACTCCCCTCCCCACAGTGTTGCCTGCTAATGCAAATGCTTTGCCATTCACTGAATGTGTATTAATGCCTCTTTTTACACTCCCTCCTCTGTAGAGTTGTGTCTCTCTTGGGGGTGTTGAACTGAACCCCAAAGCCAAGTTCAGGGTGCCAGTGAACTGGAACCGAGCCCCTGCAAACTGAACTTCAGATCTCTTGATGAACTGGAGCAAAACCCTTAAACCGTCAATGTTTTTTTTTTCCCAACCTTTTCATCTCATGGCACACCGACAAGGTGCTAAATTGCTAAGGCACACCATTTGTTTTAAGACAGTTGTCAAGGCACACACAGTGCTGGTAGGAGGCTCACATTCCCCAATGACCCTACTAATTAATGACACACACACGCACCAAAATCCCACGACACATTTGCGGGTCAATCGAGGCACGTCAATGTGCTTTGGTACAGTGGTTGAAAATTGGTGTGATAAATGATATACATGTACACCCCCCATTTTCTGTTCTCCCCCTCCCCACTACAGCACACCTCCTTCCACCTCTGGAAGGAAACTACTGAGCCCAGCAGAAAAAAAATCATAAATACTGCTAGTACGTTTCTCTGACTTTGAACATTCTTAAGAGTTGTGTACTAAACCATATACTTTTTCTCTGACTGACCCGCTCTGGCTTATCCTAAGAGCAAGATTGAGTGATGAGTCCCTGGTAGCCAAAGGATGGGGCACACTTGCCCTAAGTGCACAAAGTGGTCACAAGTTCACCATAAAACGGTTCAGTGAATGTGACGGTTGTGGTATTTTGTTTGCGGTACCTTTTTGCATCCCGTTATATGTGTGTGGTTGTCGCGGGAGGTACCGTAGGAATATTCTAAGCAGTTTTAAATGATGAAGTGTGTTCTAAATTGCACTAAATCAGCACTGTTGTTGTGTTATAGAATCGTAGGTTTGCTGCACTGGAAGAGAAACCCCACAGCCTCAAGTAGGAGACTTGCATGTTGTCATCTTGCACTGCAAGCGAGAGAGTGGTTGATATGCTTCTGCATGAAATGTTAGCTAAACTGGTTCAAAGTCTGAATCGGAGACTTAAAATACTGATGAACCAGAAGTGAACCCTTTCCCCCCCCTTTTTTTAGTGATTCATTTCCCTCATCATCCTTGTGTAGCAAGCAGAGAACCTCATTTTGTCCCAGGTTCATTAGCAGTGCAATCTTATGCAGGTATACTCAAAAGTAAGCCCAGCGGAGCTTAGTCCTAGGTAAATACATCTAGTAGCAGTCACCAAACTTGTGACCGCTGTGTAGTGCTGAAGCGGTCTTTGTTTACACCAGCACTTACCGTTCCACCTTGCGGCTCACAAGAAGCCCCTCCAGTCACCACTGCAACTGTGCTCTGGGCAGTTGTGTCTGTAGCCCACTGTCCCAGTGGGATTTGTGCCCCGATTTCTGGGCAGACTTGATGGCGCAGAAGGTTATGTGACAGTAATCGGAGGGTCTTCTTGTGAGCCGCGTGGCAGAACGGTAAACGCTGCTCACAGTGGGAAGGGGTTCAGTGTCACACCAGATCTGGCCCGTGGGCCATAGTTTGGCAAACCCTGATGTATAGGGTTGCAGCCTAAACACAGGAAATTAAAAAAAATATCCTGGCTGTTTGCTGAGTACCAGCATTGGCTAAGCATAATTCTTAAGAATCTTTACTTCTTAGCTGTTTGGATATTGGCACAGATCAGCTGTAAACTGAGTCCCACAGAACTTGTTGAGAACGGTACAGTGCTTTCTGAGCGACTTCTGGTTGAAAAGTGGTTTATAAACATTACTTAGAAAAAATAACTCTGTCCTATTTGTGGATGACGTTTTGGTTCATTGGATCTTGTAATGCAGCTCGAAAACTGGCCCAGCTCTCCCTCAGTTTGCTTGAGTGTGACCAGCTGGGTGCATGACTTCTGGAAGAGCAGCTTGGTGCATAGGGTTGCTTGGGGTGCCTTAGCTGCATAGGATTAGGGGTCTGCAAGTGTTGCCTGGGTTTGGTAGCCAAGCTGATGTTTGTGGTTGCTACTGATGTGGCTGACTGGAGGCCTCGGGTGGCATGCGCGATGCTCCCCTTGCTTTGCCCAGCGCCGCACAAGCTGCCCTCACTTTTCCTCCTCCCCCCCCCACTCCGTGCATTTGAGAAGGAAGAGAGCAACAGAGTGGGAAAGGAAGTGTGAAGCAGGGGAGAGTGGGGGTCTCCACCGCACTGCCTTCCTCCAAAGCAGGGAGCATGAGGAAGAGATGGTGATCAGGTGCCTCCTAGATGACTTGACTCTGGATACATGTCCTTGAATCCGTTGACTAGGCTGACTAGGAGGAAGGGAGTGGCCATGTCGCATGTCCTGCTCAGCTTGGGAGCAGGCAGAAGCAGCATGAGAGACCCCTGCTGTTGCAACCGGCTCCATAGCTCAGCATTAAAAAGGCTTTATCTCTCCAGCCAAAAGACTGGGGAGGAGTCTATCTTGAGTGTTGCACTGAGCTTTGGAGCAGACAAAAAGGTCTGTCTGCTTTCATGGTTAGTGTGTCCATGTTGGTGGACACTTGGGCCAGGGCAAGTTGTTGCTGGAAGGCTGTTGATGAGGGTGGGTGAGACTAGTCGACTGCTGTGCCTTCTCCATTCGAGATGTTTTGAAAGCAATGCTCAGTGTGCCCTTGCTAGCAAGAAAGGAGAAGGGCCAAACTTCAGAGAACTGAATGAAGCAAAATATTGGCAGGCTCTGTCTGGGGCAGTATGGTCAGAGGACGGGGCTCTGAAAGAGGGCAGAAGTGAACAAGGTCCATGCATTGGGGCTGTGGGAGATGGGGTGACCATTGCCAAAGATAGGTTATTGGTGCCCGTGATGCTTGTGTGACCATGTGCCATGGCAACTGTGGCCATGGCTGAAGTGTTGCATCTTCAGGGCACAGAGCATTGGGCATTGCACAACTCAGGCACTCTCCCAAGGGGAGTACAACCTCGAGTGGGAGGCTGCACGTGAGAAGCACATGCGCACTGATTGCGCAAATGTGGTGGTGTAAATAGACTTGGCATTCTTCTTGGCTCACCTTTATTCAGTCTGTCGTCAAAGCATGCCGTTTCTCCTTTTCCAGTGCCGCAAGAATTGGCCCTGTTCTCGCTGTCCTGTAGGCTCATCTCTTGCCTTGCTAACAGCAGCCTCACTAATCCTCCCCTCTGATCTTGGCCCCTTCATCTCCATCCAGCACCTGGCTTCCAAAATCATTTGCCCATCTTGTGTCTCCAACCCGGTCACGTTCCTCCTTTTCCGTTAGTTCACTGGCTTCTTGTCCTGGACTTGGAAACCCTCCACGGCCTTGCTAGATCTTTGCCCTCCTATCCTGTTATGCTCTTGCCTGTCACCTTCTCCCCTCCATCTCCACCAGCCAAAGGTCCCCTGCTCCCTTCAACAGCTTTTCCCTTGTTAACCCTTTCACCTGAAACTTGTGAAGTCCTCTGTCATACTTGCTTTGAAAGTAAGCAGGAATCCTTTCGTGCTCTTTTCCTGCTCCAACTAAACCGAAGTGCGTGTATCAGGAATAATCTGTTTATGGTCTCTCTGTTTGCCGTCCCTTTTCAGTTCCTGTGTTTGCCTTGTGTCCATCTACAGCAGCAATTTTCAACCTTTTTCATCTCATGGCACACTGACAAGGCACTAAAATGGTCAAGGCACACCATCAGCTTTTTGACAATTGACAAGGCGCACTCATTGACAGCAGGGGCTCACATCCCCTAGTGGCCCTACTAACAAATGACCCTTCCCCAAACTTTCAGGGCATACCTACAGACCATCTGCAGCGCAGTAGTGTGCCCTGTGGTTGAAAAATGGCTGGTCTACAGATTGTAAGCTCCTCGGGGCAGCAGCTTGTTCTCTCCATCTGCATACTGCCCCATGTACATGACTGGTGCTCTATTAACAGGCTCTTGAAAACAAAGTGCTGCCTGGCATTAAAGCTGTACTAAAATGGCTAGTTATTGCACCCGGTCAGGCTGGTTTTAAAACAGGTTATCCAGAAATCCCAGCAGATGGGGGAGGAGAAGTAGCAAACTCTTAAGAAATGAGTGAAGCTGAGCCTTTTCCACGGGGTGCATTCAACATGAGCACTTCTGTTGATTGTGGTGGAGTGCACTTTCCCCCTGATTAAACATCAGTCGTAGCTGCGATATGCACTTTGCCACTAGAACTTCTTCATATGCAGTGAGATGGGCAAAATATATATATTTTGGGCTATTTTTAAGGCATTTATTTATACGGTTTTATTTTTAAGGCATAGCGTAACTGTCCACTTGTCAAATTCAATAGGTAATTCCCCCCCCTCCCCAATCCCTTTAATAAAACATCTAGAACTAAGGAAAATTCTCCTGGATCAGGCCCACCTAGTCCATCCTATTATTTCATCACAGTGGCCCACCAGCTGGCTCTGGGAAACCTGCTAGCCGGCAGGAAAGAAATGACTCTCTTGCCCCTGCTCAGTTGGTATTCAGAGGCACATGATGCATAAGCTTCATGATTAGTAATAAAGTGATAGACCTGTTCATGAATTTCTTCAAAATTCTTAGTGGTCGTTGTTGTGGTCATGAGTTCCACAGACCGATTATGTGCTTAATGGAGAGGATCTGTAACTAGGGATGTGGTAGGAGGGATTGGATTAGGAAAATTTTCCCCGCTAACTCAGTAACTTTCAGTTCTGGGGAAAAACAAAATTTGGAAAAACAATGATTTGCCATTTTCAGAAGTGATTTCCAGAATTAGTCAGCCCTTGCCACGCCAGGGGCAGTCGGTTTCTGCTCTTACTATTGGGGTTCAGTGAGCCTGACCCGGTGGTTTTTATAGGAGCTGGAGAGTATCATGCAGGGATGGGCTGTGATGCGGATGACTCTGATTCGAGTCGCGAAAACGCACATTTTCCATGGGGTGCAATGTCTCTGATCTCCACCTGATCTCCTAAATTTAGCATCTAATGTGGGCACGAAGCCTGACAAACAATGAGAGCTGGAAACTTATTCCACTTTAATCTCAAACTACGCAGAATTCTTTGTCAGTCTGGAGAAGTGCTGACACTGCAATGTTAAAAAAGAAAATATAATTTGTAGCTTCAAATGAGAGCCTGGAGCCACAATAACACTGTTGTGTTACTTGCACTATTGTGACCATAATGAAAGACCTCTATTTACCGAGGCCTTCAATAAGTCAGTGTTCTTTCTGCATTTTTTAAAATGATGATAAACCCCATTCCTTGCATGATTTAAGCAACTCCTGTTTCCCACCAACCCACCCCTCTGTGAATCGTGTCCTGATCCAACCACAAAACATGCCCAGAATAAATATGGAAGAATTCTGGTCCCCTTGGACTGCTTTTGCTGTCAATCAGTGTGTCACCCTGTCTGTCTCTTCTCTCGTGTGCGCTTGCCCTTGTCATAAAAGAATTGGGAAGGGAGGGGCTGTTGCAGGGGCTCAGAATCCACTTTTAAGATTATTATCATCTCATGGTTTTAAATTACATTTGAAAACCTAATCCAGATTAGTCAAAGCTTTAATGTGTTTTGACTGCAATCTTAACTTGCACAACGGTGGTTGTTAAAAACGGACCGCAAAGAGTCTTTGGGTGATCTCCGCATGCAGCACATGTTTCAACAGTCTGGGTTTTGGATTGTTGAAGGACAGCATTGCAGCACTGTTCAGTGTGAATCCACCCACACACTGAGGTTTTGAAATGGGGCGCATGCTTTACATGCAGATTCTGTTTCTGGTTAGGAAGGACCCCGTCCAACACACTGGAGATGAGCTGCCAGTCTGTGTCTATGACACTGAAATAGATGGACTGATGTTCTGACTCGGGAGAACATAAGAAAAGCCCGACTGGATCTGGCCAAGGGCCCATCTAATCCAGCTTTCTGTATCTCACAGTGCCCACTAGATGCGTGTGAGCACACAAGACAACAAGAGACTTGTATCCTCTTTCCACTCCCTTGCATCTGGCATTCAGAAATGACCTCCTTCTAAAACCAGGAGGTTTCATTATGGCTTGTAACCTGTGATGGATTTTTCTTCTGGATATCTGTCCAATCTGCTTTTAAAGGCGTCCAGGCCGGATGCCATCACCGCATCTTGTGGCAAGGGGTTCCACAGACCGATGACATGCTGGGTCAAGAAATATTTTCTTCTGTCTCTTCCAACGCTCAATTTTGTGGATGTCCCTTGGTTCTGGGGTTGTGTGTGAGAAGGAAAAGAGCATCCTCTATCCACCCTAACCACCCCTTGCATTATTTTGTATGTCTCAATCATGTACCACCTCAAGTGCCTTTTTCTCGCCTAAATAGTCCCAAATGCTCCAGCCCAGTAATCATGTTGGTCACTCTCTTCTGTCCCTTCTCCAGTTCCACTGTGTCCTTTTGGAGATGTGGTGATCAGAACGGTAAACACAGAAGTTTAACACAGGAGGATGAGTTAAACTTGTGACAGTGAGGAAACTCCAGAGTGTGTGTTTGATTGCTTTGGGATGAGGTCTTGACTGCCAGTGTGGCTGTCAGTGCAGACCTGTGAACACGTGTGCCAGTTGGGATGCTGTGGGAATGGAGTGAGCTTCTTTCTTGAAATGGCTGTAGCACAAAGCTCCATGTAAACCGCTTTGTGAACTTCATTTGCCTGTCATGGAAAAGGCTTGTAGCAGATGAGGACTTGTTTTTAGCACAATTTTTGTGTGGCTGCTTGGGGAGTGGGGGAGAGAGACAAGAGCCAGTTGCAAAGATTAATGAATATACAGGGAGCCTAGCTAGGATTATTCAAGGCCTTAATTGCATTAAGCAAACTGATCCAAAATGAGCAGCAGGGAATCTGCTTCTTAGAGGCAGTGAAACAAAATTGTCTTGGGGGATACCTTCATCTGGTGGAAGTGGTTCATGGTACATTTCAATGTCTTTTGCTTTTCTGTTTTTGTTTTAATTGGAGAGCCCTCTCGTTAAGCACAAAAACTGCAGGACTGTAATAATTATACCCTGCTTTTCAACAAAAAGTAGCTCCCAAAGGCAGTTTGCATCACATGAATGAATGAATGAATGCTACCCTGTCCCTAAAGGCTCACAGTCTAAAGAGATGCAGAAGAAGTACCAACAACAGCCACTGGAAAATCTGCCATGAAGGTGTGAAAGGGGGGCAACATGCTGGCAACCTTCAGTCTCGAAAGACTCTGGTATCGCGCTCTGAATGGTGATTCTGGAACAGCGTCTAGTGTGGCTGAAAAGGCCAATTTGGGAGTGATAACCCCTTCTACACTGGGAGCAAGTGCAGTCTGTCCCTGGTCTGTCTCCCTGGCTATGGGCCTTCCTTCTTTGCCTCTTAGCCTCAGACTGTTGGCCAAGTGTCTTTTCAAACTGGGAAAGGCCATGCTGCACAGCCTGCCTCCAAGCGGGCCGCTCAGAGGCCAGAGTTTCCCACCTGTTGAGGTCCACTCCTAAGGCCTTCAGATCCCTCTTGCAGATGTCCTTGTATTGCAGCTGTGGTCTACCTGTAGGGCGCTTTCCTTGCACGAGTTCTCCATAGAGGAGATCCTTTGGGATCCAGCCATCATCCATTCTCACGACATGACCGAGCCAACGCAGGCTTCTCTGTTTCAGCAGTGCATACATGCTAGGGATTCCAGCACGTTCCAGGACTGTGTTGTTTGGAACTTTGTCCTGCCAGGTGATGTCGAGAATGCGACAGAGGCAGCACATGTGGGCAAGTTGCCCCCCCCCTAAATACAAGAGTACCTGGCTTTAGAAGGTTCCTCTTTGCCCAGTTAGCAAAGCCAGCCATCGCACTGAGAGCTTGTAGATACCCACAGAACACTTAAAAGCTGTAGAGATCTCTGTGGGACTCCCTTGCTGATTTTTATATTTGAGTCTCTGTGAACTGAGCATTAGGGCAGCCAAAACATACAGGGATGTGGGTAGATCAGGGGTTGGGAACTGGTTGCTGGTGGGCCAAAACCAGTCTGCAGTCAACAGCATGCCAGCAGGGCCTGCCCCAGACCTCCCTTGTGTGGCGTGTCAAATGCTACTGCCCTCCTTGCTTGGTCTGGGGAATGTTGCCCCCTTACCCAGGACCATGCTAGCTGCCCTCTCTGCTATTGCTCCCAACTGTTCACTGAGTTTGAAGAGGTCGTTGGTGAGAAAGAGGAAGTGTGGAGGAGAGAGAGAGGAGAGTGGTGGGCTAGAGGGGCTCTACTGCTCTAGGACCTTTTCTCCACACCCTCTTCACTGCCCTCTCTCTCTTTTAATTAAGGGAGCAGGGAGAGTAGATGCCCCTACCAGTCTGTCACTTGAAGCAACAACTTGTTCTCTTTTTTTCTCTTCCCCAGTGCCTGGGAGTATTCTCTTATCCCTAGCTGGATTCAATAAAGCATAAAATTTTTTTTACTGGCATGACTCCTTCTGTTAATCAAAGTAGCGTAACTGTCATTTTTCCAGAACTCTGTCCCACACCGATGCTCTTAATTGGAGATGTGGGAATTGAACCTAGATCCATGCGCACCCTTCCTCAGTCCCTGTCGACATCCCCACCAAGTCCTTTCTCTGCTTGGCGTCCCTTCTCCGTCTGGTGTGCCGCAACGCTCTCGGGCAGTCAGGGGTTAAGCCAGCCTCTCCCCTGGCACTCTTGACGGCTGGCTTCGTATTCCATGCGCCTTTGCATGTGCACAGCCTGGAACAAGCCATCACTCTCTCCCATGGGTTACTCAGCACCTCGCGCTGACAGCTGGCTGATGTTCCAAGCAACTCACCCACCCTTTCTGTGAGCCGGAACGTGCTGTGCTTGTGAAGGTTTTGCTCCTGTTCGCTGCCTCGAAACCTTGACTTCAGCCAGCTGGGGCACATGCCCTCTTCTGAATCTTGATAGTTGACCTTGCAAGATGCGGAATGGCTTGAGGGGTGGTGTGGAAGCAGGAGGGAGGGGCAAAATGGGGGGGTCTGTAATGTATGGGGGGTCTTGCCCAGTGGAGTTTAGATACCCGCCATCAGGAAAAACCCCTTGTGTGACTCAGTTTTCCACAGTCCATTTCATTTTCTAGGGCAGGGCAGACCAAAGCTTCCTCCAGACCTATGGTCCAGCGGTGATCTTAAGTCACTCCTAAACCTTCTACCAATCCTGTGCATTTCTACTCAGAAGTAAGCCCCACTGTGTTCTCTGGGACTGGTTCCCAAGAAAAATGCAGATATAACGGTCGCCTTATTCTCTATGCTCTGCCAAGAAAAACATCTTGGCATTGAAATGGTGCGGTTGTATTTGCAATTTTTCATGTTGTGTTTAAACAACGCTATCAATCATTCTGAGTGCCCCCCCCAGCCACGGTGAGAGAGAGAATCCCAGTGTGTAAATCTTTTAAATACATGAAAATCTCCCTATGCATTTGGGAGGGGGAGTGAGTCCAGGAATTGCCCCCCCAATTGGTATCTCTGAAGTTCCTAGTTGCTGTCAATTACAGGGATGGATGAATAGCTTTGAAAAGCTTTGTTTAAAAACTGGAAGGGGGACATCTTTTGCTGTGAAGTTTTCCAGGGCATTCCCAAGAACCATCTGACCTGTGTTGACTCTCGTCTCTTTTGTCTGCAAAAATGCAGTGTCATGCACCCTTCCCGGTTCGATAGCTGAGAGGTTGTCAAAGGGAAAAGACCTGGTGTACAAGCCAGTTCCTGTAAAACAAGGGACAGGATGGTTGCTTCACCCTTTTCCTCCAACATTATCTACACCGCTTGTTTATCCTCCTGACGACACCATGTGTCGAGAGCCCCAAGCTTAATATTTGTCATTCTGCGCACGGGCATCGCATCCTAGGTACATGCGCTTTAATCATCCGGCTGTGACATTTTAACATTGCGTGTTGACAAGAACAGGGATGAAAAATGGTTAAGCTTCCCAACATCTCCTGCAGTTGGTTTCATAAATCAGATAGAAGTCTTTTTTGCCCAAAGTGCATGTATTGGGCTGTGTGTGTGTTCTAGAGTATTGATTTATATCACACTTGTGGTTTTTGCTTTTAGAAGTCTAAATTGGTGAGGGCTGATGTTGGACTGGTCTGTGGGGTATCCCCACAGGGCCTTCTCGGTAGTGGCACCAACATTATGGAACTCCCTTCCCCTTGATTTGAGAATGGCTCCCTCTCTTGAGAGTTTTTGGCGAGGCCTGAAAACACTGTTGTTTAAACAAGCCTTCTGATTTCTGGCCTTCTTAACATTTTTATACATCTTTTAGTTTTTTACAGGCTTGATTCCTCGGTGACTTGCTCTTTTATTCTGTCTTTTAATCTAACTACTGTTTTTATGGCCTCTGTAATGTGTTTTTAAATGTTTTTTATCTGCTATGTATTAATGTTTTTAAAATCTGTTTTTTTTAATATGTTGTTAGCCGCCCTGGGTCCCGTTAGGGAGAAGGGCGGGATAAAAATAAAGTTGTTATTGTTATTGTTATTGTTATTGTTATTGTTATCCCACAGATAAGGCATGTGCTGGAGGGCCCTGTTCACTCAAGGATCTGTGCTGAGAGATAATGAGGGGCTGATGTTGCTCCCCACAGCTAAACCAGGGTTAAGAACATAACAACACCGCTGGATCAGGCCATAGACCCGTCCAGCCCAGCTTCCTGTATCTCACAGTGGCCCACCAAATGCCCCAGGGTTCATGGAGGTGCATCCTGGGTGACTGTAGGGGAACAGCAGCCCAGGGTCCAGTCAAGGGACTTACTGGATATGGTAGGGAACAAATGGCAGTCAAGGACAACGGTCCTCCTTTGTTTCATGTGCTGTAATGACAACTCTGAAGGAGGATTGTGCACACACTGTTAGGCTTGCTGGTGTATGCACTTTGCAACACATGGGATAAGCACCCCACTGGGGGTGTTATTTGCAGGACTTCAGCCCTAGAGCTTTCCGAAGGACTGGGGCTGCCTCTGGTTTGCAAGAGAGACACATGCTGTCCCCGGACCTGTTCCCTTGTGGTTGTCCCCCGTCCCCCCACGGAACTGAAAATAGGTTCAGGGCTGAACCATGATGTAAACTAAGCTGTCTCATGCTGCTAATTTTTTGGGGAGGGTCAGAGGTCAGCCTGGCCAGGTGGTCTCTCTGAGCACGGGCCATCCTGGCTTCCCTTTGACTTGGCTCAAGATGGACTCATCTTGTTGAGTCGTAGCTGATTGCCACTGGACAGGCCTAGCTGTACATCCTTCTTGGCATGGATGTATCATACCAAGTATGTACCATACTTGCATCCTGGATGATTGTGACCCAGTCATTGGGGTCTTCGGACATTTGCATCCTTTTTTTTGTGCCCCGGTTGTTTGCACCCCACTACAACTGGGTAACCAACCCCATGTTAAGAACATAAGAACAGCCCCACTGGATCAGGCCATAGGCCCATCTAGTCCAGCTTCCTGTATCTCACAGCGGCCCACCAAATGCCCCAGGGAGCACACTAGATAACAAGAAGACCTGCAAGGTTTCCTGGGAATTGTAGTTAAGAACATAAGAACAGCCCCACTGGATCAGGTCATAGGCCCATCTAGTCCAGCTTCCTGTATCTCACAGCGGCCCACCAAATGCCCCAGGGAGCACACCAGACAACAAGAGACCTCATCCTGGTGCCCTCCCCTACACCTGGCATTCTGACTTAACCCAATCCTAAAATCAGGAGGTTGCGCATATCAGGAGGTTGCGCATATCTGCGCATAGCAGATAAAAAACATTTAAAAACACATATATATCATATGTTATATATGCTAAGCCTCTTATCCCAGCCCTAACTCGACCTTTGCATTTTAAAAATAAAAAAGTACATCTAATACACATGTTGGGGACATATGTCCTGCGATGCCAGTAACCAGGATGCGTTTGGCTGGGACACCGTTGTCCAGGATGCTGTGGTGCTGTCACCATCCACCCTGATGCAGGAGGATTCTCCTCTTTTCATTCACTTGCAGGGTCTCCTAAGGCTTTTTTGCCAGAATGGAGGTGACTTTGCCTCTCTTGGTTGGTTGGTTACTTGATTTCGCCTGAGCAATTGGCCTGGCAGTTGGAGGAGCTGGTGCTTCAGAGGGAAGGAAGACCTCTTGTCACAAACTTAGGGGGGTTTGGGGTGCTCAGAGTTCTCGAACCCTAAAGCCCTCAAGGCCCCCCTGTCCAGTAGTACTGCCACCACCCTGTATGTGCCAGTGCCTCAGTCCAGGGACACTGAGATCCTCTAGGCTTAACTCTATCCCTTGCAGGCACTGAGCGCTTTCTCCAATTAAAGCTTCTGTCCTCAAGTTACTAGACCTCAATGAGCACTTGGTAGCTTGCTGAACGGCTAGACAGGATTCTGAACCTTTGTCCCCAACAGGCAATGAAACAACTTGGTAAAAGCGATTTTAGATTATTAAGTACATCAGGTTACATAAGGCAGCAAATGCTTGAGGCATAAACATCTAGGAAACATATCAGCAATAAAATAATAAAGCTAGCTGGCTATCTCTGTTAATCCCTATTTCTCACCTGAGTCAGTTACCCTTCGTAGATCTCTTAGCTCCAGGCTACCTGTGAGGCCAGATGCCCATGGTGGACCATGGAGCTCACAGCGTGCAGCATTTTGCACCCAAAACCTCTGTCCAAGAAGGAACCGGACACACCCCTTGGGCACTCATTAGTATACTTCTTATGCTACTAGTACTGAGGTGACTTCATACTTATTTAGACTGTCCAATCAGAAACTTTTGAGGACAGAACCTTCTCAAAGTGGGCCTGGCTGCTAGTCCTCCTAGTTCTTACCCCACCCAACTCGAGATCCACAGCTGCATTTCATCAGCTTGATAAGGCCGCTGTTCTGTCTGCAAAGGTGCTACATTCCAATGGGTTGTAATTCTTGTTGTCTGTCCTTTCCGGCCAGCAGAGGAGAGACAACAATCTTTGTGTTTGTTTACTCACATTCTTGCAGCTAGGAACTGCTAACCACTTTTCCGTTACTGACTTAGTTTGGTTCAGGCTCCACATGCTAACCAAGGCCTAACATGTACATATTCACGACAACCTCAGAGCAAACGAAACCCATGGGAGGTGTTACCAGCATGTAATTAGTCTGTGGAACTCCTTGCCACAGGAAGTAGTGTTTGCATCTTGCCTAGATGCCTTTAAGAAGGAATTGGACACATTTCTGGAGGAAAAAGTTCATCACAGGTTACAAGCCATGGCAGGTATGTGCAAGGTAGAGGTAGGCTGCCTCTGATTGCCAGATGCAGGGGAGGGCACCAGGGCGCAGGTTGTGTCTGTTGTCTAGTGTGTTCCCTGAAGTATCTGGTGGGCCACAGTGAGATACAGGAAGCTGGACTAGATGGGCCTTTGGCCTGATCCAGCAGGGGTCTTCTTATGTTCTTATGAGGTGGGATGAGGAAAGCAGCCCAAATCAGAGCGCCAGGATGATGTGGTGGTTCAGGCTTTGGATTTAGTCCTGGTGGATCCAGGCTCAAATCCCTGCTCAACCGTGAAGCTTCCTGGGTGACCTTGTGCCAGTCACTCTCTCACCCACCTCACAGGGTTGTCGTGAGGGCAAGAGGAGGGAAGGAACCATGTACCTCACCCTGAGCTCCTTGGAGGAAAGGGCCATATAAAACGTGGGGAAAATAATGTTTTGAATGCTGCTAGAGTTTGTCGGGTCTCCTTCAGCATTTCCATGTGTACTGTCAAAATTGCTGCAGGAGTCTGCTCTCTTGTTCTGCTTGGACGATCAAGTTCACACAGTTGGGTTCCTTGATAACTAAGGGGAATGAGAGCTTTTTGGTTCCTGCTGAGTCAGATCCCCGGACCACCAGTTTCCGAAGCGCACTGATCAGCACCCAAACCTCTGCTGTGGTTTCAGCAAAGGTGCCCATCTCCTCTGCCATCAGTCCAGGCAGTGATCAGAGCACAGCTTCTCTCCCTCTCTGTGTCTCTCACAGCCCCTGTTTTCCAACCTGCTCCGTGGCCTGTTTGTTTGGACTTTAGCCTGCATGTCCAGGCTTGCAAAAGTCATTGACGGAAATGGCTCTTCTGCAATGAGTGACACTTGGACCCTGTGTGCTTAGCCTGGAACTGGAGCCAGGGGAGAGGCCACGTGCACCCTTGGCTGAAGGTCACCGGTGGCCCCCTCGGACTGTAGCTCAGAAGTGGTGACAGATGTCGACTGCAGTTTTTGGCAGCCACAGAGAGTCCCTTTTCACCTACCTGGTGCACCCAGAGGCCTTTCCTGCATAAGAACATAACAGCCCCACTGGATCAGGCCATAGGCCCATCTCGTCCAGCTTCCTGTATCTCACAGCAGCCCACCAAATGCCCCAGGGAGCACACCAGATAACAAGAGACCTGCAAAGCTTCCTGGGAATTGTAGTTAAGAACATAAGAACAGCCCCACTGGATCAGGCCATAGGCCCATCTAGTCCAGCTTCCTGCATCTCACAGCGGCCCACCAAATGCCCCAGGGGGCACACCAGATAACAAGAAGACCTGCAAGGCTTCCTGGGAATTGTAGTTAAGAACATAAGAACAGCCTCACTGGATCAGGCCATAGGCCCATCTAGTCCAGCTTCCTGCATCTCACAGCGGCCCACCAAATGCCCCAGGGGGCACACCAGATAACAAGAAGACCTGCAAGGCTTCCTGGGAATTGTAGTTAAGAACATAAGAACAGCCCCACTGGATCAGGCCATAGGCCCATCTAGTCCAGCTTCCTCTATCTCACAGCGGCCCACCAAATGCCCCAGGGAGCACACCAGATAACAAGAGACCTGCATCCTGGTGCCCTCCCTTGCATCTGGCATTGACATAGCCCATTTCTAAAATCAGGAGGTTGCACATACGCATCGTCTTGTCCATTCCAACTTTTTTCCCTAGCTGCCGTTTTATCCAACTATACCTGAATTACTGTAAGTTTCCCTTTTAACAGGTAAAGGGACCAGGACAGTCCATTAAGCTCAGGGCACAACAGCAGAACACTAGATGCTCCCCTTAGAAGTAGCAGTTGCCAGTGTGGTTAAGTGTATGTTTGAGATGGAGACCACTGCCAGCCGATTTGTTCAAGCTTCTTGACATCTGTAATCTTTGGTACCAACTGTTCCAAAGCTAGTAGGGAGTTTCCATGTCACCTGCTGTCCTTATGGCTGAAAGCTGACCTGTGCAGTGACTGCCACTTGTTCCCATCTTGGCGATTGTTGGCTAGCCCTGAACACGCACAGCTGCCTTCCGAGTCAGATCTTGAACACCTCTGGCCCAGGGCTGGCTGGCCAGTGTAGTATTTTTGGAGTTGGGCTTACGCCTGGAAGGTCTAGGATCAAATTCCCACTCGGTCTCAAAGCTTCCTGGGTGACCATGGGCTAGTCACTATCTCTCTGCCTTGCCTACCTCACAGGGTTGTTGTGAGGAGAGGAACCATGTATACTACCCTGAGCTCCTTGGAAGAAGAGTGGTATAAAAATGTGAACAATAAAAGAGAGGGGATGGAGCGGAAAAGGAAGTGTGGAGGAGTGGGCTAGCGTTGTCTTTCAGACTTCCTTCTCGTTCCATTCCCCTCTTGCTTTTTGCTTTGGAGATGCCCTAACCAATCATCCTCCTTCACACTTCCTCTTTCTCTCCATTTCCTTTTCGAAGCTAGGGATCAAGAAGAGGAGTGTTGGAGGTGAGCCCCCCGCACTTGCCAATTCACTGCCTTTTCATGGTCATATTTGTCTGCCTCATGGGTTATGTAGTCTTAAGGGCACATAAGCCCTCCTAGTCCCTGTGGGTGAATTATGAGACAACAGCATAAGCAGTATCTGGTGTTTTATGTATAGTTAGACTGCAGATGCACCGGGTAGATGGGACTCGTCAGCCTAGGGAAGGCAGCTCATCTAAGAGAAGGAAACTCTGACCTCAAACCTCCACTGCCTTGTGGCTACATCCAGTTCTGGAAAAGGCTTCAGGAGTCAACCTCGAGGCAAAATCAGGAGCCGGAGTCCCTTAGGCAGTTCATGGCTGAACACAGTCATGTTCTGGCAATTCCTGCGACGCCGCTGGAACCAACCGTATTGGCTTCTGCCTTTCCATTGGACCATTCCAGCGACGTGGAGAGGGGGGATTTGCTGCATGGGTAACAGCCTATCCCCCATACCTTCTTTACCCAGGCTTCGCGCACTGGAGAGGACACTCCAACTTCGCCATACGGCGTCGGCACAACACGGGAAGCAGCAGTTTACCGGTTATAAGTGCCAGGGAGACAGACCAGGGACAGACTGCACTTGCTCCCGGCGTGGAAGGGATTGTCACTCCCGGATTGGCCTTTTCAGCCACACTAGACGCTGTGCCAGAACCACCTTTCAGAGCGCGATACCATAGTCTTTCGAGACTGAAGGTTGCCAATACAAAAAAAAGACTGCAGAAAGCAGTGTGGGTTGGGCTGAAGCTGCCTACGGTTTTAGAATGCTGTAGAGCAGTGTTGTTCAAACTGTGCGGCGTGGCTCTTTAGGGAGGTGCCTGGAGCTCAAAGGGGAGGCGCGGGATGTCCTCTTGCAGTGATACTGTCACACCCCTGGGCAGAATAGGAGCCCGTCTTCTGCCGGTCATCTGTGCTTTTTTTTAAAGCAGAAGAAACAGGAGTTGCTCAGCTGCTCCCCCCAGGAGTGACTGCAGAGTGACTGCAGCCTTCTGTGTTCGATGCATGTTGTTTCCAAAGCTCTTCGACTCCATCCCCCAGCTGGCAAGTACCAAGCATGCTCAGCTTGCAGTCCTGAACCCTCGCTGATCCTTGCCTGGTTGGTTCCTAGTTCCCAGCCTGGGATCGCTTCTCATCAAAGTGAAATCTCTCTTTTCAACCCCCTCCCTCTTCCACTCCCCCTTTCGATCTCCAAACCTTCCTACTTTCCTCCCCAAATAAAAACTACCTATTTTACCAGTCACCAGGGGTCTTAAAGTTGTTTCCATGCAGTTGGCAAAGGGGGGGGGGGGAGAGAGAGACAAGCACGCACTTTACTTGGCCAGGAGTGGAAAAAGGGTACTGTTTTTAAAGTGATTTATTAATCTTGTTGTTTGACTGAAGAGCAGAGGCTGTATTTTTAAAGGGATGAATCTTGCTATTTGAAGGGAATACTTATCAGCCATTGATGAAGTGATTGCCAGCCCAATCCTATCCACACTTTCCTGGGAGTAAGCCCCATTGACTCTAATGGGACTTACTTCTGAGTAGACATGCATAGGCTTGAGCTGTGCATCTCCTAGTATAGGAGACAAATCAGCTTCCTAACCAAACCCTTATCAGCGCTGATATATTTTCATGGTCCATTTTTGTTTTCCCCACCAGCCGCTGGAAAAATTTAATTTCCTTAAATTAATAAAGGGTTCAATCCTATCCATGGAGAATGGGAGAAATGACTAGTTGGATTGGGGTCCACAGGGGTGTGGGTGTGTGTAATGTTGGTCAGACTAGTTGTTCACAAAGTTCATTTGATACAATTCTATTGGTATGCTTACAAAGTTTAAAAAAATGAGTCCTCCTGGACCAGACAAAATCTACCTACTCCAGCATCCTGTCTCCAACAGTGATCAGCAGCTGATCATTTATAAAGTGTGTATATTGCTGTGTATTAATAATATATTTTTAAGATCTGCATATAATTAATGATATGATTAATATATATTTAATATTTAATATTATGTTATGATATTATATTTAATATAGCTAATATTTCTGGCCACTTCCTGTTTAATGATGTCCCTTCCAGCCCTCGGGAACATGATGGGGAGTCATGGCCAACCGCTACGGGGGTCAAGGGAGCCGCTGGCTGGAAAAGTT